>NC_061115.1:95764081-96067834 GCF_002878395.1 Capsicum annuum
TGTTTGAGCTCCACAAGATTCTATGCTTTCTAGGATTTATGGGAGTTGCAACTGGTAATAAATGAGCAAAAATCAGATAACCCACATAAATATAAATGATGGCCGCTTAAGTTGCCAAATGACTACTTAGGAAATCATTGCTAAAACAACAAGGTACCACCAAAGAGGTCCATCCGTGATTGGACCCCACTGCTAAAGTGATTAATCATCACTTAAGTGACTATCATTAATGCAATAATAGTGTCGCTTTTGCATCGGGGGGGAGGGGGGGTTGGACTTACGCTAAAGAAGTCCATTATCCTCTTTTGGGACCTCCACTTTAACATCCAAATGGTCACTTAATTGGTCACACCAGCTGAGTCTTGCACCAGCAAACTTAGCATTCTACTATGTTTCAATTAGACCCTCGGGATTTGTTCGAAATCCCAAAAATGCAAATGAACTATGCCACCCTACTAACTTTTATAGTCTACACTCAATGATGCCATCAAAATTTCCGTCTGAGGTTATTCTAATGAAATATGGGATTCACACCCAAGAGCTATATTAATTTAAATTCATCTGATAGCCCAAAATGAGTCAGGACCTAAACCAAGGATCTACCTAGTCTATAATGGATGTTTTAGATCTAGCAATCCGTCAGAATAAGCATATGAGGTCATTTACCTATAGTTTAAGCTCGATATCTAATTCTTAATATAAAAAACTTCCAAATATGGAATTGACTCTAAAAACCAAACAAACTACCCAGTAATCGAATTATCGACTCAAGCAATTCATCAATGACTTGGGAAACTTTGGGAAATCATTAAACACTAAAATAGTGTGGAAATGCAGAAAAGGACCTGAAGGGTCATTACAATATCAACTACTAAAAGGATTTTCATCCATAAAAGTGAAGGATCAAGATGTACTAGGAGGCTAAGAAAGTAGGGATACTGGGCTCGCATATCTCTCTCGATCTCCCAGGTATCCTTCTCAACTTGACGGGTCACTATTGAACCTTAATCACTAGAATATCTCTAGATCAAAAACACGTAGTATCTTTTCCTAATATAGAAATTGGCTTTTGTTCAAATGTCAACCAGTCATCTAACTGAACTGAGTCCTACTGAAGCACGTTTGACTGATAAAGAATGTAGCACTGCAATAAGGATACATAGAAAATTTAGTGAATAACTGAGAAGTATAGGGTTAATTACAAATTATAAGCCATCTCTCTAGTGGTTTGAAGTATCTCAAATTATCTAATATATGTGGGGATAAGCTTGCCCCTCTCATCGAACCTCATTAAGCTCTTCATGGGTGGTACTCAAAGGAAAACCCTATAACAAACTCCAAATTTCAAGGAGCAATGTCTGCGATCCGCATAACACTTTTATCTACTCTGGATTCCTGTAGCCTATCGTAAATCACCCATACCCTATCCCAAGACTCAAAAAGCAAGTTAGTACCAGTAGGTCTAACCTCAAAGGTCTCAAACTAGACAAATAGAGATTGACAATGCCTAGCATACAATGACTAAGATAGTTCCATATCTAAGATAGTGCCATATCAATACTCTAATGGCACATATTATTATAAGAAAAACTTGTTAAGGATAAGTGTTGCTCCCACTAACCACTGAATTCCATAACTTGTGCACAGAGCATATCCTATAAAACATGAATGGTCCACTCTGATTGCCCATCAGTTTGGGGGTGGAATGTTGTGTTAAGATTAACTTTAGTCACCAAATCTTCCTTAAATGTCCTCCAGAAGCTATAAGTGAACATAGAGACTATATGAAATAATGGACATAGGTAATCCATGACATCAAACTATCCCTCAAATGTAGATATGGGATAACATGTCGACACTGAAGGAAATTTTAATTGGGATAAAAGGAGGCGAATTGGTCAACCGACCAATAATGACCTAAATATTATCAAAACCATGAGAAATGAAAGGCAAACCACTTATAAAGTCCATAGGAATCCACTCTTAATTCCAATCAATAATGGGTAGTCTCTAAAGCAATTCACCTAATTTTTAATGCTCAGCATTTACTTGATACAAACACAAGCACCAAGCTACAAAGTCTGCCATATCTTTCTTCGTACCACTCTACAAATAATACTTCCTTAAATCTCTATACATCTTAGTTGTCCTAGGTTGAATGAAATATCGATAGCCATGATCTTCTCTCAATATCGATTAAATTAGGTATCCAACCCTTAAAACACAACTATGACCATCAAATCTTAGAATACCCTTAGAATCTAAGGTAGCTTGACTGAACTCACCTCTCATCACTTGGTCTCTAATTGCATAAAGTTTACTATCCACAAACTGACAATCCTGAATATACACCACCAAGGTAAACCTAGCCTCAAAACCAGCAAGATTCCTCCTTGGGTCAAAAATATCTAGTCAAATCATCCTATTGGCTAAGGACTTAGTATCCAAAGAGAATGACCCCTCCAAAAGTAAAATAAAGGACAAGTTGTCCGTACTCATTGCCTTTCGGCTCAAGGCATTCTCTACCATATTAGACTTCCCCTAATGGTATAAATATAGATGCCATAGTCCTTCAGAAACTTAATCAGCCTACACTGTCTCAAATTAAGCTCCTATTAGTTCATAATGTACTAAAGACAATGATGGTCGATATAATTCTCATAATGAACACCATAATAGTAATGCCTCAAAATTTAAGTGCAATGACTACTAGTAACAACTCCAAATCATGTGTGGGGTAGTTTTGCTCATGTACCTTTAACTCCTTAATGCATAAGAAATAACTTAGCCTGGCTGCATCATAACACAACCCAAACTAACACAAAAATAATAACGATAAATTATAAACCCTTTTCTCTCAACTGGACAAGTCAAATAGGACCAGAAGTGAGAAAGTCCTTAAGCATATGAAAGCTTGAGGTATACTCGTTGGACCACTAAACGAGGACCTATTTCCTAGTCCACTAGTCATAGGGGCTATAATAGTAGCAAATCTCTCAATGAATCGCCTGTAGTAGCCTTCCAAGCCAATAAAACTACAAATGTCAATTAGAGATATAGGTTTCGCCCAGTTACAAATAGCCTCAATCTTCATTGAATCTTCTATAATCCTACCCTAAGACACCAAATGTACTAGTAATATCACAGTTTCAAACCAAAACTCACACTTTGAGAATTTGACAAAATATCTATGATCTCTCAAAGTCTAGAGCACAATCCTCAAATGTTGCTCACGCTCCTCCCTACTCCTTGAGTTCATAAGGATTTTATCACTAAACACGATCATGAAAGTGTCAAAATAGGGCCTGAAAACACCTTTCATCACATCCATAAACACTGTTAGGGCATTGGTTAGCCCAAAAGACATCACCAAAAACTCATAATATCCATAGCAAGTCATGAAGACTGTCTTAGGATTATCCTCAAATTGAATCCTCAACTGATGGTTAATAGATCTTAAGTCTATCTTAGAGAACACCTTTGATCCCTAAAAATGGTCAAATAAATCATTAATACGAGGTATAGGATACTTATTCTTCATGACCACCTTATTCAACTGCCTGTACTTGATGTACATACGCATGAAACCATTCTTTTGCTTCACGAACAAAATAGGTGCACCCCAAGGTAATACACATGGCCTAATAAAACCCTTACCCAAAAGATCCTAAGTTAGGAATTTAGCTTCTTAATCTTAGTAGGAGACATAAAATAAGATGCCATAGAAATGGGTTGGTTTCCTTGCATAAGATCAATAGAAATATAAACATTACACTCATGAGGAAGTCCACAAAGGCCAATACAAGAAAATCTAAAAACTCATGAATAGTAGGAATAGAATAAAGAAAATCACTCTCCATACCAATATCACAATCATGAGAAAGATAAGACTCACAAACCCTTGACACCAATCTCGTATCCCAAACAAAAGAAATAATCCCTATTAGTACATGGTAAAAAGAACCCTACCATACAACCAAGGGTAAGCTAGGCATGGCTAATGTAAGGGTCCTAGAAAAGCAATCCAAGACTGTGTGATAGGTGGATAACCAATCCATTCCTAGAATCACATAAAAATCCACCATATTTAGCACAATAAGGTTAGAACGAGTATCAAACTCTCAAATGGTCATGATACAAAATTTATAACCTGATCTATTACTAAAAAGATCACCCATTAGAGTGGATACACATAATGGCACAAATAAAGGCTCCTAAGAAATATCTAACCATGATATATAATAAGCAAAAACATATGAATAAGTGGATCCTAGACCAAATAAGTAAATGCATGGATGACCATATACTAAAGCCGTACATATAATAACAACATCCAAATACTCTACATCTAGCCTACTAGTTACAATATAAAAATGACCACGGCTTCCTCTAGAATGGGTACCTGACCGACTTCTTATCCTACCTGCCTGCAAATCTTCTCTAGAACCATAAAGATTATCTCTATGACCTTGTATACCACCCTTATCTAGGGAAGTATGCTCTGAATGGTCGAACTCTCTATGCTACATTAATAATTATCCCATGATGGTGACACTCTCTAGAGAAATAACTAATGACCCTACAATCCAAACATGTTCTTGGCACTCTTCTCTATCTAAAAGATCTGGTTTGTTTGAAATAGCCACATCGGCTAGAAGAGCAAGAATGTGCACCTATCAAAGATTAGCCACTACTCGAACATGGTAATTACTATAGTTTGGTTGACCCCATATTAATCTAAAGTGTTTCCTGAATGGATCTACTAGATTAACCCTTGTGCTAATAAGACTGATGCAAAGGGTACCTACCCTAAGAAAATATGCCCCTTAATTATGAGTAGCTCTCGCTTTCACTGAAATAACCCTTTTAACATGGTCTTTTACGCTGCCCCATTGGGCCTCATGATGTATCTCCTTGATAGCCTGGGGAAAATAAAAAACATTAATGAATACAAATAACAGTAAAAATTTAAGTATCCATATAAAAAAAAACTCTCAGTCCTCTTAGAAGACACCAATTCTGCCCGCAAGTAGTAGGCAAGATTACAGTAGCATTTCTAGATAACTCATGGAATAATACTGCATACTCAATAACCAACATAGAACCCTACTCGGAACTAATAAATTGAAACCTACTCAAAACCAATAAATTGATCTTTCAAATATTCTCAATGACTGTAAGGCAAATACTTCTTTGATAAAGCCTCAAGAACTGAGTCCATGCCGTAGAGGGAGATCCAGCTAGCCTAGAGTTAATGTACCTTATCCACCACTATCTAGCTGTTAAGTCAAACTGAAAAGTAAAGTAGTTGACCCTATTCACCTTAATCAGGCATAAATTATTGATCCTCTTCTCATAACCATCCAAAAACTCATATGCATCCTCGTTTAGGGACCCTATAAACTTGGGTGGAGACAATATCAAAAATTTTCCTAACATCTTTTGCTCTTCAACTTCCATAGATGATTGGGAAACTATCGGTTGTGTAACTACTAATGCTAAAGGAACCTCAACCCTAGGAGCCATAATTGTAGGATACTCTCTAAAATTAGTACCACTATAGTATGCTAATTAAGCATCATCAAAAGGTCACAACCTACCAATCCAAACAACTAAATCAAGGAATCTCTGAGCTCTAAAGAAAAAATAAACCCAGTGGGGCCTAGGATACCCCTAGCCTACAATAGATGGGGTGGTGGGACCTCAGGGTTTACTTTTGGCCTGGGAGAACTGAGAAGATCTAGTGAAGGATTCCTATCCTGACCCCCAGTTAGTGCTACAGCTTAATCATAGATACAACCTCTAGGTTAGCTCATACCTCTAGCGAGTGACCTTACTACATACTCAAGGTCCTTCACTTAGGTTTCTATGGGTCGCACCCTAACTATCTGTAAAGGAATGTAATAATGAAAAGTTTAGAAACCAACATAGACTCAACGTATAGCATAAATAAATAAGATAAGGTTTCTATAAGAATTCCATATTAACGTGCTACAGAAATATAGCAGTTACACTAATTAAAACTATGAGAATATGCATGTACGTAAGGTTATTTTGTTAGATTTGATGTGTTTTTGGAGTGTTTTGTAGAAAATTAGGTTTCAGATGCTAAATTCAAGAAAAAGATAAATATTGGTGTTTTTGGCTTCTTATTTGATCTATTTTGGGTATTCTTGACTTTTTTCGAATGTTTGAGACCAAAGTATGTAATGAAAGTTGAAGATTTGAAGCATGGTTGCAAATATTGGAAGGCACAACACTTACCTATGTCTACATGTATACCACATGCATCACATGTGATCTGTATAAGACTAAGGTAAGCACCAAAATTGAAGATCCCGAGAGTAAAAAGGTTGAAATATAACTTCTGGTACTTACCTATGTCAATATGTGGACCACATGTAGCACATATGGGTAAGGAAGTGCCAAAAGTCTAAAAATCCTGAGAGTAGAAGTTGTGGGAATTTTTGTCTGCACACATGTGGGGGATACATGTGCCCAGCCTCAGGCCACATGTGGAACATGCGCCTAAAGCTAGACCACATGTGGCCACTGACCTCAACTTTTTTGGATCATTTAGAAATCATTTCTTAGGGTTTCCATGTATCCCAATTGCCCTTTATGATGTTTTTAATTACTATTATGTATGGTTAATTAAGTTTTTCTATTATAATTAGGATTTTATTTCTAGGGTTTCTTGTAATCTATAAATACCCTTTAGGATTTGGTTTATACATTGAATACACATTTACATATTGATTGTTTTAGAAGGAGGCCCTTTGGGGCCAAGTTCACAAATATCTTATTGTTCTTGGTTTGTTTTCAATTTAAGATTTTGTAGTTTATTTTTTATTATTGTGAGATTGACTTCTTAATTTTCTTGATGGATTCAATGAATGATCTCATATCTATGAACAGCTAATTCCCTTATCTAAGGTTGTGGGAACCCTGGCAGATTAATGAAGTAGAGGAAGTGCCAAGTCGTTCTATATAAAGATTATTGAATGTATTGGGTTTTCTTCTTTTTAATTTCTTTCTTAATGGGTGCACACGTTAGGATCCCACCTAGATTATAGCTACTTACTACAAAAGAAGAGTAGTGACTAGAAAAAGATAATCACAATAGTAATTTCAAGTTAAACTATTGATCCACACTACTAGGTATTATCTAAGTAAGACAATTGGCTATTATCTAATAACTAGAGACTCAAAAAGGTAATAGTTAACTGGGATCACAATAAGGGTTAGTAAGGCGACATTTAAGACTCAAAAGGTAAAGAGTGAAATCTGTCAACTCATCCAAAAGACTATTAATGGTACAGAACTTATAGATTCTGCATGAAGATATTAGAATAGTTTGATAGCGCACGATAAATCTACTGAGTTAAAAAGCATGGGGGAACACAAGCGTAGAGTTCATCTTATATTGTTTATAATAAAAAGTGACCAAGCCTTGTTACTTTTAGCTTGTTACTACAAATCCCCCATTTTGTACCTTTTTACACTACCTCATGATTTCAATAAGTTTGAGTTAGTTTTCCGGCTTATTCCCTATGGGATCAACCCCAAACTAGTTAGGTTTCTATATTTTGACAGCAACTTCTTTATCCTTCTAGGGAGGGGTAGTTTGGGAGTTATAAACTATATCCCCCAAAATATAGGTTACAAAAGTAATTACACTTATTTATAAGAATCTACTTGACACTTTCTCTTGTTCCAACAATATGAGTGAACTTAGGCTCTACTACTAATTTGTCTTAACCTAATTTTGAGAGTCATGATTGAAGAAACTTTAACCCTCTAGTAGGTAAGCCAAATCATAGAACAAAATAATGAGTAATGGGATAGAAAGTCATAATCGATAGAAAAAATAAGCATACAATCGAGTTACAAGCAACATAAATATAAGTATGACAGTAAAAATATCAAAAGAGAGTGAGAGAGAAAAAAATATCTAATGACCTAGTAAGGTTGGTACAAGTGCCAGTAAATCTAAAATAATAAGAGTACTAAACAATATTCAATATACAGTAGTCTCAAAAGGTTAAGACTATCCAAAAATAGTAGAAAGAGAGAGGATTAGCTCTAACTTATAAAGTCTTCCTATCATTGAATCTTAAAAGATGATGAGTAAAGCGTTAGTGGTGGTGACTAATACTCATATATGCATCAAAAAAAGATGTAGAAGTGTAGTATAAGTACCAAATAACAACGAATATTCAGTAGAAATCACTAGCCAACAGAGCTAACTCATAATAAAAATATAAAAAAGTGTAAGAAAGTAATCTAAAGTCATGGATAAAGATGATATCTGCAATACTACTCCAAACAGGGATAAAGCGATAATCATGCATAATAAGTAAGTTAAAATTAATATAGTATAACTATAGACTAATTGGACCCCATAAGCCCAGAAGGTGCAAACAAGTAAGTAAGTACCCCGCCGAGCCCCCATAATTCTAGTGGATGAAAACAAGGAAGAATGTACTGGTAGCAAAATATGCAAAGACCAATAGTGATACCATACTTGAGATTCCCTTCAAACCATAATGTTAAACTTGAATAAGAATAAGTTAAATAATATCATCAAAATAATGCCATAAACTGATCACAATTATTGGACTTGAACCAGAACTATTAATTGAATATATAATAGTAATCCAAATCCATAACATTCTTAAAGCCCAATTTCATATCAAAATTAACAACTTCAATGACTAGTTTACAATAGAGTGAGGTCTAATCAAGAAATATAATAAATAAGCTTAAAGGTCATCCATATTATAGTTTGGGTACTTTAACTAACCTAAGAAGATAGAATTCCTAAATCACCCTAAGGTTCCTGAATTTCCTAAAAAGTCTAAAGATGGTCTTCTAAGTCTACAAAGAGCTAACTAAAATATGTGACCAAAAAGAGGGCCAGTGAGGCCTACTACTTGCCCTAAAAAGTCACATTAAGGTAAGATCCTCATCAAACTTAGATTAAGAGCTTAAAACTTTACCCTAAGGTATGAGGTAATCCAAAACTAGTCTTAAGTGATTATTATGATTATTAAGAGGAGTGACGGGGTCGAATTCCACCAAAAAAACCCTAAAATGGCCCATGAAATACTTAAATAATAACCAAGTCATATAGCCATATCCATCTCTAGCATAATACTACACCAATAAAATAATAAAATCTCAATCAAAGAGACAAGTAAGTCTATCCTATCTTGATACCGCTGAAAGATCTATAAAGCCAACTATATCAGAGGTTTTCCCTTTTGACAAACCTTTGCATAATAGCATACTATAAAATAATAATCTATGCATTAACCTGATAATAATAATACCTATATTGCATATACATACTCTAGATCCTAAATCAAATTAAAAATCACATGTGGCTACCCTTACTGAATTACAATTTTGAAACAATCAATATGTCCCTTAAGTTGTATTATTTACCCTGAAAATAGGTAAAATTTAAGAAAAAATAAAACCTAAATAAGTTTCTAAAGTAAACTAAAGATTGGATATAAATTGAAAGATCAATCACGAGTTTATTGGGAATTTTTGTAAATACATCTGAGAAATGACCAAAATGATGTTTTCAAATCGTTCCATACACCCAATGATCGATCTCCATGAGATTTTATGCTTTCTAAGGTTTATGAGAATTGGAATTTAACAAATGAATAGAAATTTCATAACCCTTATAAATAGCAATAATGGTCGCTGAATGGGCAAATGACCACTTAAGCGGCAAGGTATTGAAAAGGATAATAGGGTCACTTTAGCAACAAAATTTTTATGACCCGATATATAAGTCATGATGGTACCTACTCTATCCAGCAAGTAGGTAAGCCAAACCCTATCCCAGAGCTATTTGTAGTAGGCTAACTTGGTGGAAATGCCCCGAAAGGGTCAAAATAAGCAATTTAATACATAAATAAGCAATGCAATAGAAATAGTCTAAAGGTAGCCATAATATAGAAAACCATCCTGTATCATAGTAGAGTCAGTACAAGAGCTACAATAAATATAATCCAAGTCTAAAACAATCAATACAATCCTATCTCAAAACCAAAGACTAGACATAGATAGGCAGAAGGAAATGGGAAAACTCCAACTTCAAGAGCTCACCCTATCTCTGAAATCCAACACAACATGATAATTGAATCAACAATGGCAACTAGTACTTATATCTACACCAAAAAAGTGCCGAAGTGTAGTATGATTACCAAACCATGCGTGCTCAGTAGGAATCATAATTTGTCATGACCTGATTTATGAGTATTGATGGAACCTAATCTATCCCACCAGTAGGTAAGAAAAATCCTAGCCCAGAGCTATTTGCAGTGGGCTAACTTGGTGGAAATGCCCCAAAAGGGGAAAATAGACAATTCAATAAATAAATAAGCAATGCAATAGATCAAGTCTAAAGGTAGCAATAATATAAAAATCATCTTATGTCTTAGTAGAGCCAGTACAAGAGCTACTATAAATACAACCCAAGTCTAAAATAATTAATACAACTAAAGACTGTTCGTAGATAGATTGAAGGAAATGGGGCAACTTTGACTCCAGGAGCTCTCCCTATTTTTGGAATCCAACCCAACATGATCCTCGAATCAATGGTGGCAACTAGAATTAGAATTTGCAACAAAATGGTACAAAAGTGTAGTTTGAGTACCAAAACCATGGGTACTCTATAGGCATCAACGACCAACTGACCTAAATCATGATATGAATGCAATAAAATAGAAGATAACATAACTAAGTTAAGGTAGAGACAAACTTGAATCAACTCCAACATTGTTGTACATAAATTAGTAAATAACCAAAATAATAATTTAACATAAAGAATCAAACACATGCAATTATAACTACAAAATTGTTTCCCATAAGCCAATATGTGCAGAAAATTAAATATCCCATTGCAAGCCCTCGTAAGCCTTGAGGGGTACACACAAATAAATCGAACCACTATCATTTACCAACTCTCAAAGTACAACCAAACTCTATCCATATTATGCCTCATTATAACAAATCCTACTTTTAAACATAAAACTGATACCCATATCATCAATATCATTATCCATAACCAGCATCATAAGGGTCAACATCATTGTTATTAAACCACTAATATCATGATTAATATTATACAAATATCTAGACTCAAACTATTAATTATATAATCAATATCATAATAATCTTACAGACCTGAACTAGCTATATGTATAATCAATTTATCAATATCCAGACTCAAATCGGAAAGTATATCATCATATCATCATCAATATTCATACTCGAATTGGTAATTATATCGTCGATGTTATAATTAATATCCAGACTCGAACCAACAGTCATACATTCAATATCATAATCACTAGCATAATCGATAACATAATTAGTAGCATAATTGGTAAGCCTTAATTCTTAATATTTAATCCATCAAAAGAATCAAGAGCCAAAGTTTCTCATTATTACCTCAATAAGAAATTTCAAGACATACCATAAGTGTATAAAATATATTTCATAACTAACACAAATCTTGGCCTAAGGTGGGTCAAAGGCCCACTTCTAGATTCCCAAAATTCATTACAAGGCAATTTCTAATCAAGACAAGGCTAAGGTATTGTAAGACACCGCAAAAATCCTAAGCTTAATTCAATCCTTTAAGCTTATCAAGGGGGTCCCAGACATAGAAAATTCTAGCTAAGTTTCCAGACTTAGCTTATTTTTAGCCTTCAAAAGTTGTCAGTCTCATTTCGCAACCTTAATATCCTTTAATGATCAGTATTCTTGCTAATTCATAATCAGGGAGGTAAATAGGTGTTTCCGAGAAAGTTTTAAATTTTTTGGACCTTGTTTAGATCACGTTTCATATCCCAAAATAGTGGAGCAATGCAATCATGGCATGTGGAATAACCTATCACACTGGTTAAAATTATTATAGGTTGTCAAAGCCAAAAGTACTGAGGCTTGAAATGATCATGGTGCAATGCATCGAGTATCGAATCGGTCCCATTGATGCATCGCGTCTCCAATCGCGTCGATTCTCAGTATTCACTTATTAAATGTCTGCAACTATAAGGTTCAAATGGTTAATTTCCCACCCCTATATAAGCCTATAACACGTGATTCAACTACTTATTCATCAAAATATAGTTGTTTCTCTCAAATTTCCTCAAGAACAGGTCTAGGGTTTTCAATTAAAGGTTCTAATCCATAAGATTCCACCGTTAATCTTCAAGAAACTTCCATCTAATATATGTAATTTGTTTATTCATGGGTTCCTTTCACCCATGAAGCTCAAGAAACCCTTTCAAAAATATAAATTTTTAATGTTGTGTTATGAATTGAATTATATCCATGCTTATGTTGTTGTATGATTACCAATTTGAAATCTTTAATACATATAATGAAAATATAATAGCAGGTGGTTGGAATTTTTGTATTTGAAGTGAAAAATGTTTCCATAAGGTATTATTTTAATTTTCATGCCTAAGCCTCAAGTTATGCATGCAAGGTGGTTGCTAAAATGCCTAAGAGAACAAGAATTATGCTTTATGACTTAATTGTGACCAAATTGATGAATCCAAGTTTTACCCTTATGTTCACAATGACCTCCATGTTGTTGTTATGCATTGTAGTGGTTTGGTGCAATGCTCATGAGATTAAACTTACAAAACTAAGACATGTTTAAATGTATTCCTATTCATGTCTAAGCTTATGACATACAAATACTTCATGAAAATCCCCAATGTTTGTACTATGAATTATTGACTATGTTCATGTGTTCAAGAAGTGTTATGTCTTGTCAGTATCATGCTATCGAGTCCTAGGGGTACTTGTACCCAACAATTTAACTCTGTGCCTTGAGCCAGTGTCATTCTCAAGATAATCTCAGTCATGCCATGATCAATAGTATTCTCAATCAGTTTCAGAACTCAGTAGAATTCAGTCACTTACATTACTCAGGAAAACTCAGTAATCTCATGAACTCAGTTAGTTAATAGAATTCTGTATCATTAAATAAGTTTGCAAAACTCATTGAACTCAGTATAGTTTATCTCAATACAATTTGTTCTATTTTTATTCAGTTAGGAGTAGGATTCAGCACCCAGCAAACCCAAGGATGAGGGCACACACTGACAGTAGAAGGTGTAACCCTTAGAAGCAATCCTTGCATTCTAGAACTATGTAGCCAATGTAGGTTGAGACGTACCCTTACAAGTCTAGGGAATATAAATCTTATTTGACTTCTCCTACTAAATGGGGTTGATAAAAGATCTCCCTATCAGAGAGGGTTAACTCATAGCTTGTCCTTACCCATGGCACAGTACTGACACCCTTCTAGCTAGGGTTACAGGTTGGACCCCACCAATTAAGATTTAGGGTATGTTGGTTAGATGATTACCTCCCACAGTCTCAGTCTTAGTCAAAGTAAAAGAACTCAGATAGTTCTTCAGATTCAGGATTATCAGATACAGTCACTCAACTTAGTACAGAACTCAGCTAGTTCCATCTGTAAGACTGTCATACAAGTCACTCATTTAATAATATATCAATTTATAGAAACTCTTGTTATCTGTATTCATACTCAGTTGTCAGTATTATCATGATCTTATTTACAGTTATGTATTCATGCATGTATTCTCACATTCATGTTATTCAGTAAGTTAGTATTGTTCATGCATATGATCCCCATGCATTCAACCTATCTAACTTTATATACCAGTACATTCGGACGTACTAACGCATACTTTTCTTCTGCAATATGGTGTTTTATACCATAGGTTTAGATGCTTAAGTTCCCGATTGCACATAGCTTCAGATTCAGCCAGCAATAGTAGATTTAAAGTGAGTCCTCATCATTTAAGAATAGAATGATTATTTCATTACTTTATTATTTCAGTTTTAGTAGATAGAGTTAGTTGGGTACATGTCCCATCAACTTTATAGTTTTCAGACTGTTTAGAGGCTTTCAAACTAGCAAGTTAAGACAATTAATTTCAGTTTTGGTATTGATATACTGTATTTCTAGATGTTATATTTTATAAAAAAATTGAACCTTATGGCCTTTCATCCCTTTTATTCTGAATTTTTACAATATATTATGCAGTGCTAAGTTACAAATATCAGTCATAGGTTAGCTTATGGTCTTTTGGGATTGCTAGCACTGTGAAGCATTATGGGTATCAGATTCGAGGTGCTACAAACTTGCTATCAAAGCCTAAGGTTCAACAGTGTCCTAGGAAGTCTAAAATGCTGCAGATAGTAGAGTCTTGTGCATGCGTCTGTTGTGTGCCACATTTACGTACAGGAGGTTATAAGATATTTTAGGAATAGTTTCCCTTCTTTCAGTATTCATGTCGTGCCAGTAAGCATCAGCTTAAATTTAACTTTTAGTCTAATACGTTTCTCCCTTTTTTCTTACAAAACATGCCTCCCAAAAGAGGACATGAAAATCAGTCAGCTCCTCAGCACGTTCAGGCAGATCCCTTGGACACGCATGTTTCTCATGAAGAATTCAGGACTGTATTCACTACTTTAGCCAAAATGGTCACAATTTAGAAGGAATAGCCAGCTACTGTTCCAGCCAACTCAGTGGCCAATACTATACAGGCAAGATTCAGGACTTCACCTAAATAAATCCTTCCCTATTCTGAGGTTTTAAATCTGAAGAAGATCCATAGGAGTTCCTTGACCAAGTTCAGAAAGTCACAGATATCATGGGAGTGACTTCCAGTGAGAGTGCTGAGTTAGCCACTTACCAACTACAAGATGTAGCTCATACATGGTTTAAGCAGTGTAAATTCGAAAGGGATACAAATATAGAGTCCATAGATTTAGAAGAGTTTACTACTACCTTCCTCGATCGATTCTTTCCCCTAGAGAAAAAAGAAGCCAAAGTGTTAGAGTTCATCAATCTCAGATAAGGCAGCATGAGGGTAAAAGAATACTCCCTCAAGTATACTTAGTTATCCAGGTATACTCCCTATGTAGTAGTCGATAGTAGATCTAGGGTATCAGGTAGAGTGGTTAAGGAGTGCCAGACTACGATGTTGATTAAGGAGATAGACATATCAACGCTTATGGTCCATGCCCAAAAAATTAAAGAGTAAAAATATAGGAATAAAAAGAAAGAGAATATGAGAGCCAGAACAGGATGCTATAGTTTTTCTCAACCAGGGTCGCAAGGTAGTAACCATTCTCAGCATAGTAAGAAGTTTTTAGTCTTAGTTCCATCCTCAGCTAGTGCACCAATACCAAATTTTAGAAATAATCTTAGGGATGGGGAACCAAGCTCTAAAGCCTAGGGTAGTGAGAGAAGGAGATTTACTAATCCGCTTTGTGAAGAGTGTGGTAAGTATCATAAGGAAGTGTGTAGAGTTGGCAGTAATATGTGTTTCGAATGTGTCGAGTCAGGTAACACAGTCCGAGACTGTCCTAAACCCAACCTTCAAAGTCAGCATGATCGTCCTTCAGCCCAGTTCGATAGCCCGAATCAGCAGGGTGCAAATTCTAGCGCTATCAGTGGGCAATGCCCAAACAGACTCTATGCTCTTCAGTCCTGACAAAATTAGGAAAATTCTCCTAATGCAGCCACTAGTATGTTACCTATCTATCATTTACATATTCACATTTGTTCAGATTCAGGAGCTTCTTTTTCTTTTTTAACTCTTTACATAGCAGTCAACTTTAAGGTCAGACCAAATATTAACATGACCTTTGTCAGTCTCCACCCATTGGGTCAGCCCATCATAGCCCAATAGATATACAAGGACTGTTCGGTTATGATATCTCAGAAAGTTAGGGCTTCAGGTTTCAGTAGTAATACAAGTATATGTAGTAAATCCATAAGGGAAGATGATTCCCTACCCTCTTACCTTAGTGTAAAGTTTTGTACTTTAAACATCATGATCCTTACACATGATTTATGTTTTAGTCCCACGAATACAACTTATATCCATGCGTTTTTCATAGAATAACATGTGTTTCAAGTTCCTAGTATGAGGAGTTCCAGTTCATCCAGTGTTACGAATTATGTCCCATGAATATAGAAATTCCAGGCTCAGATCATGCAACTCATGACTCATGCTCCACTCCTAGTGATCAGCCTAACTCAGATTATGTCACATATACCCTTAATTTAGATCCCTCAGTGAATACATAGTGTTGATGCTCTTTTCCTCAAGCCTCAGTTACAGCATCAATTTAGTAATCAATAGTCAATAAAGGATTCAAATAGTCCTACAGGACCATGGCTTTCAGTTATCAGTTGCTTAGCCATCAAAATTTAGTACTTCAGTACCAGTCTAAACCATAGTTATCAGAAACTAGCATTCGGTTTCAGTTATAGTCTTAGTTATAGTTATAGTCTTAATTACCATCTTAGCTATAATCTCAGTCCTATTCCAAGCCCAATAATTAGTTCTGTAACTCAGTTTAGTTTTAGAATTTCCTAACGATAGCATATGGCTATCAGTTACTTAGTTATTAGTATTTCAGTACCCCAGTTTATAGAATAATTTAGAAACATATTAGATGCTTGATCTTGCATTCTTAAGGTAATAGAGTTCTCACTCACTCATGCTCAGTTACCTCATATTACCTAGTTATTCATTACCTTCTATGCATTATACTCTATAGTTTTAGCCTAGTTGTTCATACTAAGTTCAGTTAAGTCTTGCAGACTCAGTATTCAGATATCAGTCCTTTAGTTAATTAGATTAGCAGTATATTTAAGCATTTGTGCTTAATACCTAAGTGAATATTTGTGGTAGTCTCGAGTGTCGTGTTATACTAAGGTGGATAGTATAGTTGAAAGAGTATCAGAGAAGTACTTTAATTAAGTATAAGTTTTTGGTATGAGTTAGTTTAACCAGCCAGTTATTCAGCTTAGCAGTTAAGTGAAAAAGTTTGGATGGTATGGTTTCCCTTCTTTCCATCTTGTTGCACTATCTGGAGTCCCACGAATATGATCATTCTAAGATGGACCAACCAGGTAGATGCGTGCTTAACTGAGTTTATGTATCACGTATTAGTTTCAGATCCCTGATATTTAGTCATAATTCAGTTTGTAGGTTCCTTGTGCATTGCCTTAGTTATCCTCAGTATCTCAGCAAAATCAATATGCTTTGAGTGACCTAGTCTCCTAAGGGGGAGATATACCATAATCCCCCAAACTTTCATGACATAAACATGTAACTCTATATCCTCATAATGAATACAGTTAGGAGTAAGGGGTACTCATAAGTTGACCCTCAAACTCTGGCCTCAGCCGCAAGCCACGTATTCAAGGTGCTCAGTTTAGATAATGATATTCTGTTTATATGCCATGTTTTAGGCTCAGATATGTTCCCATGTTCCCATCCATGAGAGCCCAGTATGTGATCTTAGGTTCATCAGTATTTTCAGTTTAAGGTAACAGTCTTTCTTTAATTAACTTAGTTCAAAGTTTAGATTCCATTATAATTTGGTATTCATTTTTATGCTCAAATTTCCATTATAAACTTGGTATCAACTACCATTGCATATTCAGTCATATGTTCATGTGTTAGTTCAGTCATGTATTCATGTAGCAGATATGCATGCTCAGCTTGATAAATTTATCTTACTAGTAATCCCAGTCATGCATTCGTTGAGTCAGCTATTCATGTATTAGATATGAATGTTTAGTATAATGCATTCAACTTACTAGTCATGTCAGTCATGTACTCATGTTTTAGTTGTTCAAGTTTAGTATGTATTTCAGCTTTTCATTTCTCCCATCTTAGTCAGTCCCATTCGAGGACGAATGTTCCTGAGGGGGAGATACTGTCAGTCCCAATCCTTTAATCTTGTCAAGAGGGTTCCAAACTTAGAAAATTCTAGATAAGTTTCCAGACTTAGCCTATTTTTGGCCTTCAAAAGTTGGCAATCTAATTTTGTGACCTTAATATCCTTTAATGGTCGGTATTCTTGCTATTTCATGATCAGGGAGGTCAATAGGAATTCTCGAACAAGTTTTGGATTTTGTGGACCTCATTTAGACCACATTTAGTTTCCCATAATAGTGCACCACTAAGATCTTGGTGCGCTGCATCGGCTATCATATTGGTTAACATTGTTGCAGGTTGTTAGAGTCAAAATTAATGAGGCTTGGCATGATCATGGCTTGATGCGTCGAGTATCGCGTCGGTGCCATTGACGCACCGTGTTGCTAATCGCGTTGATACCCATTTTTGAGTCATTAAATGTTCGCATATTTAAGGGTAAAAGGGTCAATTTTCCACCACTATATAATCCTATAACACGAGATTCAGCTAGGTTTTCACAAAAATATACTTGTTTCTCTCAAATTAGCTCAAGAACAAGTCTAGGGTTTTTAATTGAAGGTTCTAATCCAGGAGATTCTAACGTTAATCTTTAAGAAACTTCCATCTAAGGTATGTAAAGTGTTGATTCATATGTTCCATTCGCCCATGAAGCTCAATAAATCCTTTCAAAAATATAAATTTTGAAGTCCATGTTATAAATTGAATCATCTCCATGCTTATGTTGTTGCATGATTACTAATTTGAAATCTTTAATACATATAATTAAATTATGTTAGCATGTGGTTAGAATTCCTGTATTTGAAGCGAAAAATGTTTCCATGATGTATTATTTAAATTTTCATGCCTAAGCCTCAAGATATGCATGCAAGGTGGTAGCTAAAATGCCTAAGAGAATAAGAATTATGCTTTATGACTCAATTGTGACCAAATTGATGAATCCATGTTTTACCCTTATGTTCATAATGACCTCCATGTTATTATTATGCAGTGTAATGGTTTGGTGGAATGCTCATAAGATTACTCTTACAACACTATGACATGTTTAAAGGTATTCTTCTTCATGTGTAAGCTTATGACATACAAATACTTCATGAAAATTCCCAACGTTTGTACTATGAATTCTTGACTATGGTCATGTGTTCAAGAAGTGTCATGTCTTGCCAGTATCATGCTATTGAGTCCTGGGGATACTTGTACCCAAAAATTTAGCTGTGTTCCTAGAGCCAGTGTCAGTTTCAAGATAATCTCAATCACTCCATGATCAGTAGTATTCTCAGTCAGTTTCAGAACTCAGTAGAAATCAATAAATTATGTGACTCAAGAAAACTCAGTTATCTAATGAACTCAGTCAGTTAACAGAATTCAATAGCATTCTATCAGTCCACGAAAATCAGTGAACTCAGTCTAGTTTATCTCAGTGTAATTAGTTCAGTGTCTATTCAGTTAGGAGTAGAATTTAGCACTGAACAAACCCAATGATAAGGGAACGCATTGGCAGCAGAGGGAGTGGCCCTTAGAAGAAATCCTTGCATTCTAAAAGTATGTCGCCAGCGTAGGTTGAGATGTACCTCTATGAGTATAGGGATTATACATCTCATTTGAGTTCTCCTACTAGGAAAGGTTGATGGAAGAGCTCCCTATCAGAGTGGGTTAACTAACAGCTTGTCCTTACCCATT
The DNA here is from genome assembly GCF_002878395.1 of Capsicum annuum. Classification (NCBI taxonomy): domain Eukaryota; kingdom Viridiplantae; phylum Streptophyta; class Magnoliopsida; order Solanales; family Solanaceae; genus Capsicum; species Capsicum annuum. The sequence continues at coordinate 95,783,572 of NC_061115.1, forward strand.
GCATGGTACTGACACCCTTCCAGGTGAAGTTAGAGGTTAGACCCTACCAGTTCAGATTTAGGGTATGTTGGTTAGATGATTACCTCCCACAGTCTCAGTCTTAGTCTTAGTAAAAGAACTCAGAAAGTTCTTAAGATTGAGGATTGTCAGATACAGTCACTCAGCTCAGTACGGAACTCAGCTAGTTCCATCAGAATTAGGACTTTCAGACAGAGTACTTTTAAGAAAAAGCATAATAGGCCTCTATCTACCCCTATCAATAGAGACCTCGACAGGATAGTTGAACAAAACAACTATACTAATCAGGTCCTTCACACTATCTCCCGGCAAATAGGAGATACTAAAAATTCTATACTTCCTTTTAGTCCCCCCGCTCCTGAGAAAGGAACTTCAAGTCCTAATCCTATAACCAACCCCATCTTCAAGATTCCTGAATTCCAAAAGGAGAAATTCCCAAATCTCAGTGATGATTTCAAGGTTTGGGGCAAAATCTTGGAACAAATCAATGACAAACTTTCTAAGTTTAAAATCTCTGAGAAAGATGAGTCCAGCAACCAGAAAGCTGAGTCCAACAACCAGAAAAACTCTCTTTCTAAACTTACCAGTGATCGTTTTTCTACTAAGAAAAACTATTACAAAAAACCTTCTCCTCCAGACGTTCAGTTTGAAGAAAACCCCTATCTTTCAACCTTCAACCATGATGGTAGAGGAATAACCGAATGGAATGTTGACGGTCTGGCTGAACACCAAACCTACAACAAACTCCATGAAATGGGTGTTTTTATTACCGCTTACAAAATCAAAGGAGCCACAGATAAAGAAGCTGCTACCATGATCGTATCAGGTTTCACTGGTATGATAAAACATTGGTAGGATAACTACTTCACCGATGATGTCAAAAACCTGATCTATGGAGCCACAGCCATAGAAACAGTAGTTAAGACAGAAAATGGCCAAGAAATTCTTGAGCAAGTAGCAAAAGAAGATGCTTGTGCCACTCTCCTATACCATATAGCAAGACATTTCATAGGGGAGCCCAAATTATTCCAAGATAGGAGCTTGGAAATCCTCAACAATCTCACCTGCAAAGACCTAGTAGACTTCCGATGGTACAAAGATACCTTCCTGGTAAAGGTCATGATTCGGCCTGACTGCAACAACGATTTCTGGAAAGAAAGATTCATTAGTGGTCTCCCTTCTCTTTTTGCCGAAAAGGTTAGAACCAAAATTAAGGATAGATTCGAGGGAAAAATTCCTTACGACATCCTAACCTATGGCGACTTAATCAGCTTCATCACCACTGTAGGGATAGATCTCTGTACAGACCTAAAACTTAAGAAACAACTTAAGAAAGATAGTACTTCCAAATATGGACTAGGAACCTTCTGCCAAGACTATGGATTCACCAGTCCTAGCAAAAAGCATAGGAAGAAGTCTTCCAAACCTCACAAAAGGGCTACCTCTAGCAAGAAACCCTTCAAAAGGGAATCCTATAAGCCTAGTAGGAAAGCCAAGTGAAAAGGTCCTAAGGCTAGAGATACTTGTTGGACTTGTGGCAAGGCAGGCCACAGGGCAAAAGATTGCAAATCTAACAAGAAAAAGAAAATAAACCAGTTAGATCTCTCTGAGGAGACCAGAGCTAGTTTATTCTCTATAATGGAGGATTCGCCTGAGTCTTCTGAGTCTTCAGACTCCTATAACTCGTCCAGCGACGACTACAGTGATGAAGAATTCATCAACGCCGCTTATGAGACGGATCAATCCCAATCTGGCCATTAATGTGCCTGTAACGGTACCTTCTGCACTTGCACCAGAAAGACTGTTAATGTCATTTCAGGAAATCCTAAAGAGATCCTGTTTGACATTATAGAACACATCCAGGACGATGAGTCTAGAAATAAATATCTTTTAGAACTCAAACAATTAATTCTTTCTTACGAAGAAAAACCCCCCAAACCCGTTATTCAGCCTTTTAGCATGAAACAGGTTATGTCAACGTTCGACAAACCTGCAGAACCATCTATTGCTGATCTCAAAGGAGAAATCTCAACCCTAAAGGGAGAGATCAAGAATCTGAAAATCCGTCTTGACCAAGTAGAGCTTAACGTTCTTATAGATCAAGTCCTAAAAAGTATTTCTCCCCCAGAAAAGATTTCTCCTCCAGAGTCTCCTAAGGCTTTCCCGATCATCCCAAATGACCATCTTAGAGAACCAGAGCCGAGTTCCTTTCTTGGCTCAGATTCTCCTTCCACGTCCGGCAAAGCTATTTCAGTTATAAAGGCTTATAGCGAACACATAGCCGTAAAAATCATCATAAACAAAGACTTTGTTCTTAACAGAGTCGCACTCTTCGATACAGGAGCAGACAGTAATTGTATCGTTAAAGGTCTTGTACCTACAAAGTACCTTCGAAAGAGTACCTCTCATCTTTACTCAACAACGGGAGAAAAAATGACAATCCATTATCAACTCCCGACCTTATTTTTTCCTCTATTAAGGCCCCTCTCGCAAGAAGAAGGGAACTTTATTAAAGAACAAATGGTTTTTAAAATTAACCGACTTTCTTCCCATGTCAATTTTCTTAAGCAAGATGTTCATATCAAGAAAATTGAGCAATCCTTAAAAACCCCGGAGATGATTACTAAAATAGCCAATCTCCACAAAAGTTTTGAAAAAGAAATTTGTTCCGAATTCCCTAATGCTTTTTGGGAAAGGAAAAAACATTTGGTTGAACTTCCTTACATTCCAGGGTTTGACGAACAAACCATTCCTACTAAAGCCGGACCCATCCAAATGAACCAAGAAATGATGGAAATCTGCAAAAAAGAAATTTACCATCTTCTAAAAAATGGTATTATTAGAAGCTCTAACTCCCCCTGGAGTTGCTCTGCCTTTTATGTCAATAAAAGTGCAGAAAAAGAGCGCGGCACCCCTAGACTTGTAATAAATTACAAGCCTTTGAATGCGGTCTTAAAATGGATCAGGCATCCAATCCCTAACAAAAGGGATCTTCTCAAAAGAACTTTCAAGGCCAACCTTTACAGCAAATTTGATATGAAGTCAGGATTCTGGCAAATTCAAATCGCTGAAAAGGATAAATATAAAACAGCATTCAATGTCCCTTTTGGGCATTATGAATGAAATGTTTTGCCTTTTGGCGTCAAAAACGCTCCTTCAGAGTTTCAAAATATTATGAACAATATTTTCAATCCTTATACTTATATGTCGATTGTTTATATTGATGATGTGCTTATTTTCTCAGAGAACATTGATTCTCATTTTAAGCATTTAAATACTTTCTTTAATATTGTTAAATTCAATGGTTTGGTAGTTAGTGCCAAAAAGATGAAGCTCTTCCAAACGTCTATCAGATTCTTAGGACATGATCTTTACCAAGGTAGTTATAAACCTATTTGTAGAGCCATTGAGTTCTCCTCAAAGTTTCCTAATGAAATTACTGATAAAACTCAACTCCAGAGGTTTCTAGGAAGTCTCAATTATGTTGCAGATTTTATCCCTAACATTAGGCAGGTCTGTGAACCTCTTTACAAAAGACTCAAGAAAACCCCAGTTCCTTGGAGTCCTGATCAAACCAATGCAGTCATCAAGATCAAAAGCCTGGTCCAGAACCTCCCTTGTTTAGGTATTCCTAACCCTGAAGCCTTTATGATAGTTAAAACTGATGCTTCGAATATTGGGTATGGGGGTATACTGAAGCAAAAGGTTAATGAAAGTTCTCCTGAACAGTTAGTCAGGTTCACATCCGGAATATGGAATTCTGCATAAAGGAATTATAGAACTGTTAAAAAGGAAATTCTATCTATAGTGCTATGTATCACTAAATTTCAAGACGACCTTGTTAACAAAGAATTTTTACTTAGGGTAGACTGCAAGTCTGCTAAAGAAATTTTGCAAAAGGATGTTAAAAACCTTGTTTCAAAACAAATATTTGCTAGATGGCAAGCTCTCCTATCTAGCTTCGATTTTCAAATTGAATTTATTAAAGGAGAAAATAATTCCCTTCCCGATTTCCTAACAAGAGAATTTTCACAGGGTCACAATGAGACCCACGACGCTGGGAAAAATATCAGTCAACACCAATCGACCAGATCAAACTAAAATGGCTAGACCATTTGATTTGCCACCAACAGCATCAGCTCCCTTGAGGCCATCAGTCCCACAGAGGCCTGAACTAAAGACGGAACTACATTCACCGTTCCATAATAAGTATGCGGCTTTGGCGGAATTTCCAAAGCTTCCTCCACCAATGCCATCTAAATTGGTGGACCTTAAGACTAACAAACCCTTTGATAGAGGGTCATCTTCCAGCTCATTGGTACAAATACTTTTTGAAAATTCCCAACGTTTGTACTATGAATTCTTTACTATGGTCATTTGTTCAAGAAGTGTCATGTCTTGCCAGTATCATGCTATTGAGTCCTGGGGATACTTGTACCCAAAAATTTAGCTGTGTTCCTAGAGCCAATGTCAGTTTTAAGATAATCTCAATCACTCCATGATCAGTAGTATTCTCAGTCAGTTTCAGAACTCAGTAGAAATCAATAAATTACGTGACTCAAGAAAACTCAGTTATCTAATGAACTCAGTTAGTTAATAGAATTCAATAGCATTCTATCAGTCCACGAAAATCAGTGAACTCAGTCTAGTTTATCTCAGTATAATTAGTTCAGTGTCTATTCAGTTAGGAGTAGAATTTAGCACTGAACGAACCCAATGATAAGGGAACACACTGGCAGCAGAGGGAGTGGCCCTTAGAAGAAATCCTTGCATTCTAAAAGTATGTCGCCAACGTAGGTTGAGATGTACCTCTATGAGTATAGGGATTATACATCTCATTTGAGTTCTCCTACTAGGAAAGGTTGATGGAAGAGCTCCCTATCAGAGTGGGTTAACTAACAGCTTGTCCTTACCCATTGCATGGTACTGACACCCTTCCAGGTGAAGTTAGAGGTTAGACCCTACCAGTTCAGATTTAGGGTATGTCGGTTAGATGATTACCTCCCACAGTCTCAGTCTTAGTCTTAGTAAAAAAACTCAGAAAGTTCTTAAGATTGAGGATTGTCAGATTCAGTCGCTCAGCTCAGTACGGAACTCAGCTAGTTCCATCAGAATTAGGACTTTCAGACACAGTCACTCAGTTAACAATATACCAGTCATATAAAACTCATGTTATCAGTATTCAGACTCAGTAATTAGTATTATCATGATCTCATTTACAGTTATGTATTCATGCATGTATTCTCACATTCATGTTATTTAGTTAGTTTGTATTATTTATGTATAGAACACTATACATTCAGCCTACCTCACTTTGCATACCAGTATATTCATATGTACTGACATATACTTTTCTTCTGCATTATGGTGTTTTATACCAAAGGTTTAGACACTCAAGTTCTTGATCGGACTTTGCTTTAGATTCAGCCAGCAGTAGTAGATTTGCAGGGAGTCCTTATATTTTGAGGATAGCATAGTTATTTCATTACTTAATTATTTTAGTTTTAGTAGATAGAGTTAGTTGGGGACATATCCCATCAACTCCATAGTTTTCAGATAGTTTAGACCCTTTTCAGACTAGTATGTTCAGATAGTTTATTTCAGTTTTGGTATTAATATACCGTATTTCCAAATGTTATGTTTTATCAGAAATTTGAACCTTATGACCTTTCAGCCCTTTTATTCAGCATTTATACAGTATATTATGTAGTGCTCATTTATAGAAAACAGTCATGGGTTAGCTTCTGGTCTTTCAAGATTACTAGCACCGTGTAGCAATTTGAGTATCAGATTCAGGGGTTTACAGGTATCTAAATCCATTTTTAGATGTCACACAGTCCTTAATTAAGCCTAACATATAAGTTCTACTAATGGTCTATGAATCTATGCCAAAGAACTTATATAACGATTTACGAATGGCCTAGAAAGTTCTACTAAGCCAAGTAATACCAATCTGATCTCTATCACCTAAAACTCATCCCAAATCTAACATAATATCATAAATAGACTATGACATAGCCCAATCTATGAATGGGGAAAACCTAGCCTACCTGGACACCAGAGAAAGCTGAAGAGCTTACTAAATCACAAACTTTCCATTCTGATAAGCGTCCGCAATATTCAAAGCTATCAAAATCACAATCTACTCATAAACATGAAAATAATGATACCCATAATGCACCATTATGCTTCAGGTCCAAAAATCACACTATAACCCCAGTGGGTCCCACTGGTGAAAATCATATTTTTGAAACCAAACCAATGTTCCCACATGATCAAGGAGTAAATACCCTACTAAAGGGTGAAATCTATACTGAATTGGTACTAAAATTAAGCTACCAAGTCTTAGGGGTTTTGAGAAAGAAATGGGAAAATTGATTATAAAATTCGAGAAATCTTACCTCAAATTCAAAAGATAATCGTGTAATAATCATCGCCCATGCTGCCAGATCATCTACAAGCTTTAAGCGTTAACTTTTCCACTCTTTAGGGTTTAAGTCTCAAGAGAATGTATAAAGAAATAGGCAAAAACCAAATGAAAAGCTTGAGATTAAAGCTTTTCGGGTGCCCGACACCTATCCCCGGTATTCGGGTGCACATAAATTAGCAAATAACCAAAATAATAATATAACATAAAGAATCAAACACATGCAATTATATATTCGAATATTGGCCCCCATAAGCCAATAAGTGAGGAAAAGTAAATAACCCAACGCAAGCCCCTATAAGCTTGGAGGTTACACACAAATAACTCAAACCACTTTCTTTTACCAATTCTCAAAGTTCAACCAAACTCTATCTATATTATGCCCCATTATAAAAAATTCCACTTTTGGACTTAAAATCGATACCCATATCATCAATATCATCCTCTATAACCAACATCATAAGTGTCAACATCATTGTTATCATACTACTAATATAATGATTAATATCTTTGTAATATTTGGACTCAAAGCAGTAATTATATAATCAATATAATAATCATCTTCTAGACATGAACTAGGTATATATGCCATCAATCTATTATCAATATCCAAACTCAAACTAGTAAATATATCATCACAGAATCAAATTGGTAAGTATATCATCGATATTATAATTAGATGCAAACTCGAACCGACAATCATAGATTTAATATCATAAGCAATAACATAATCACTAGCATAATCGATAACATTATTACTAGCATAATCGATAAACCTTAATTCTTAATATTCAATCCATCATAAGCATGAATGGCCAAAGTTTCTTAATATTACGTCAATAAAAAATTTCAAGACATATCACAAACGTATAAAAGGTTTTCAATAGCTAACACTAATCTTGGCCAAAGGTGGGTCAAAGGCCCACTTCTTGATCCTCGAAATCCACTATTAGGAAATTTCTAATATAGAATAGGCTAAGGTATCTAACTTCACTTTTAGATGTCACAAAAGCCTTAATTAACCCTAACATATAAGTTCTACTAATGGTCTAAGAAGCTAAGCCAAATAACCTAAATAATGGTTTACGAATGGCTTAGAAGGTTCAACTAACCCAAGTAATCCCAATATGATTACCAACACCAAAAACCCATCTCAAATCTAACATAATATCATAAACAGACTGTGACATGGCCCAATCTATGAAGGTGGAAAACCTAGCCTACCTGGACGCGGAAGAAAGCTGAAAAATTCACTAAATCACCAACTTTCCCTTTTGATAAGCTTCTGCAAGATGCAAACCAATCAAAATCACAATATACCAATCAACACAACAATAATGATACCCATATTGCAGCATTGCACTATAGGTCCAACAATCATACTAAAACCGCATGCAGGTCCCACTGGTGGAAATTAGATTTTTGAAAGCAAAAAAACGTTTCCATATGCTCAAGTAGTAATTACCCTACAAAATGGGTGAAATTCATCCTAAATTAGGGCTAAAATTAAGCTACCAAGTTTTAGGTGTGTTGAGAAAGAAATGGGAAAATCTATAATGAAATTAGAGAAATCTTACCTCAAATTCAAAAGATAATCGCATAATAATAGTCACCCAAGCTGCCTAATCACCCACAACTTTAATCTCAAGCTTTTCCACTCCTTAAAGTTTAAGTCTCACGTAATCGACACCCATCCCAGGCATTATATGCTCAAACTAAATGCCCTCAAGGAATCCATCCCAGGTATTCAGTTACCCGACACCCATCCTAGATATTTGATTACCCGAATAACACCAAAAAACTTATGGTTGAGCTTTTCCATGCTTAAACGAACTGCTCAATAATCAAACTATTAGTTATAGAAAGTCATAAATGACTACGGGACGCTATGAAAAATCTCTAAAGGAAAAAATATGATAAAATTTTGATCATTATATTCTTGACCTTACCGTGTGCATAATATTGATTTTTGAATTGAATTATATTTAAGGATGCTAAAAGGGGTGTTTGGGGAAATTTTTGAATTTTTAGAAGGGGTTTGGGGTCATTTTTGGGACCCCACGATAGTGAGGGTCTACGATAAGGCCATGTCATGGAGGTTAACTCCGTGATATCATCTTGACATAGAGGATAACCTCTGGTGATAGAGGCATGCCATGCTAGTGTATTAATTTCATCCAGTTTTGTTTTTTTTCACTTGAGGTATGGGGATTTTGGTGTTTTCAACTCTTGTACGATCTTTAAAAATAAAATAAGCATTTTTTTAATTATATTTTCAAGTATCCAAATCAATCAATTCTATCTTAAAACTCAAAATCCAAGAAAGTTCAAGGGTTTCACAGTACATTCATCAATCGGGCTCCAAACTTCAAATTAACTTCAATTTTTTGTGTGTTACAGACATCTTTCTCTTCCCTAAAATTAATTTTACATTGTGGAATGAATTGAATTTATTTTCATGTGATTTACATTGTGGTTTTGAAAGTAGGCTGAGGGGTTTTGGTTGTTACTAATTGAATTACTTGTCCCATTTTTTGAATTGATTATCCATTCTTCAAGTTGATGTTTTTTGGGACTGAATTAGTGTATTATTTACATGGTTGGAATGCGGGACATAGGTTTCCACAAATTAGATAAATTTTTTCTTGGAATTGCATGAACCTCATCCCACTTTGTCAATTTGATTTTTACTGTGGAAAATTGCATGGTTTGACTTTCTTTTGAACAAATGCATTGCATTAATGGATAAATGGACATAAAAATGGATTTGTATGGCCTTGGTGGACATGGTTTGGCTTATAATGGAACTTGAGAGTCCAATTTGGTTATGTAAACTGGTTTGCCATAAATATATTAGCTTGCAAGCATATTCGTATGTCGATACCATGTGGTAAATGCCTTAATAAATGACTCCTGTGTTAATGGTTGGAATTATGTGTAAAGTGATTTTAAATTTGGACTTAAAGAAGGTTGTGTAGCTCACAGTGAAGGTGTAAATAATCGGAGGGGGGGGGGGGGGGGGTAAACTCTGGAAAGTAAATTTGCTGGTGTTTGGTTTCTATATGATCGTGTACTAGTTACACACTTGATATATATATATATATGTATATATATATATTTGGGATGCCTATTCCCCATGGTTGCTTTAATTTTTCCTCAGGTTTTCCCCATTTCATGCGGTTAACACGAGATGGGGCCCTTTTAGCAAGGGGGCTTATCAAAACCAAAACCAGGTCCTAGTCGTCAAGGCTATCTCAAGTCCTCCAACGACCAAAGACCACCCAATTAGCCTATCCAACTAAATACAATACAATTAGTAGCGGATGAATTTCAAACATATAACAAGATAGAACTGAATTTCCAGCATATACCAAGATAGAACTGAGTTCCCAACATATAACAAGATAGATAAGTTAAATGCCAGGAGGAATCCAAGAATCTAAAAACTAATCCACCCATACTTTGTTGAACACAAAACCTCTAAGAAAGCCAAACATCAACCTAAGTTGGGATATGCCCCCGATCGTGACAGTGACAATGACAATATCAATGTGAACTCTTTAGTTCTAATATATGGAATGAAACCGATGGAATAACCAAGATTTCTAAAGGGTAAAAGCTCACCACTTCATTACAGACCAACCAGATCACCTAGCACTAGACATAGGTAAAAGAACTGTCTTTGGACCCTACATTATGAAACAATGTAGCATCCTAGGATTGTTAGCGGGCTGCGTGCTAGCATGTAATTTAGGATAAGGTATAATATAATATCATTTCAAAATTATTCTAAATTCAATGCACATGTTAACATATATTTAAATATACATGTATACATAGTGTTGGGATAGGGAACAAGATTTATACATGAAATTTAAAACCATTAACCAGGACTTTGTAGCTCTAACTGTCCTAAAAACTCCCACAGGCTATATGGGTTGGCTCCCCAACTGTAAGGTCCCCAATGCGTGTTAGCTAAATGAACGGGATAAATCTGCATTAGGGCCCGAGCCGTCGAGTCTTCAACCAATCCAAAAATATAGATATACAATATGTGAACTATTCACACGGCCACTTGTGAACTATTCACAGGGCCACCAAGGGATCTACACTAGCAAACATGGTTTCAAATATCGATCCACTCGGGACCTCCTCCTTCCACGACGAGCTACACAACCCCTTTCCAGCCTAAAGTAAAATATTTTATACTTTTCCATCCATTGATCAATTAGTCTTTTAAGTAGGTATTTACCGTTGGTATCATCATACCAAATATCAAACTAGTAAGATAATTCCATTATGCCATTTCCAAAACTATTTAGCCAAAATGACTCAAAAGTTTTCCAATTTAAACTAATCCATGGCCATAGACTCTTTTCAAATTGCTTTAAAGTTTCATTAACCTCTTATGCAATGTAAGGTTCCAAAGGTGAGTGACATCCATGTATCCAAAACTAATTACACAATTTCGGTTCGAGGAAAACGAATTACAAACCATTTAAACCATAAATTTGGGGAAACCCATGTTCCCCTTTCCAATACCCATGCCCATGCATATATTCATTTCAAACTGATAAGATAAATCATAGATAACCAATTATAAACTATGGGAGAAGAATTTGAACAATTACTGTCCAAAACCTTCAACCCTTTATTTAAAATCAGACATTAGAATAATGAATATATCGACCCATTGCATGCCACAATGAAAATACAAGTTTAGGGAGAGATACATGCATGAGATATTAAGAGTTATGGAGAAGAAACAAATCTTAGAGCCCTAGATAATCAACCTTGAGAAACCCTAGTTGTTCTTGAAATGGGGAATTTGAGAGTGTAGAGAGTAGTTTATGATGATGTAATAAAGTGTTATGGGGTCCCTTATAGGGAATAAGGTAAATGACCAAAGGGACATAAACAAAATATAGAAAACTTCCACGAGTTACTATGGGTTACCTTATGACTCATAAAGGCACATTATGAGTTGATACCATGACTCATGGTCTTGACAGTAACTCAGGGCACCTTTACAGGGTTGGTCACGAGTCACACCCTACGACTCATGACCAAACCTTACAATTTGGGGAGTCTTAGTTTTTGTAAAGATAGCAACCTTAGGCCATCTCATTTTTTTGGTCATGAGTCCAACCCTACAACTTGTGACCTCACATTACATATCATTAGGTACCAATCATAATTATGATACAAACTTAGGAAACCAACACTGGTTTGGCTACGGATGTCACTATATGACTCGTATAGTGCCTTTATGACTCGTTACCAAAGTCGTACCCTAGGTAGTGAGCTCAGAATTAAAAAATTTATGAGGAAAAAGTAGAAGATATTAAATTACCCTCCCCCCTGGATCATTCTTCCTTGAATAAGGAGTCAAGGTATCCATTAGCACGATTGTAAAACATAAACAAAGGCACAATTCCTTTATCAATGTCAGAAAATAAAGAGAGTAGGAAAATACATAGGTTAAGCACAATTATTCAACTCATAGAACAAGAATAGATATTTGGATTTCATGTCCTCTCCAGCCTCCTAAGTAGCTTCTTCTACCTTTTGGTTTCTCAATAGAACCTTTACGGAAGCCACTTTCTTAGTTCTCAAATGATGAACTTGTCTATAAAAAAATCCACTAGGACATCCTCATAAGATGAAGAATAAAAAATTCCAACACTCTTAATAGGAACAATAAAAGAAGTATCACCCACACACTTCTTCAACATCAAAACATGGAAAATTGGATGAATAGAACACAAACTCAAAGGCCAACTCGCAAGCAACATTACCCACTCTCCTCAAAATAAAATATGGGACTATATAACGGTTACTGAGCTTTTCCTTCTTCCCAAACCTCATCACTTCCTTCATGGGAGATAACTTAAGGAATACCAAATCGCCAACATTGACCTTCAACCCTGGTCGCCTCACATTTGTTTGGGACTTCTGTTTACTTTGAGTGATCTTAATCCAATCTCGAATCACCTTCACCTTCTCCATAGCCTGATGCTCCAAATTATGACCAAACAACCTAGTCTCCCCAACTTCAAACCATCTAATAAGAGACCTACACCCTTACTATAAAAAGCCTCAAAAGGATCCATCCTAATAGTTGAGTGATAACTGTTATTGTATGCAAACTCAATGAGAGGAAAATGATCCACAAAACTACATCTAAAATAAATTGCAGAATCCCTTAGCATGTCTTCCAAAGTCTGAATGGTCCTCTCTCTCTTGTCCTTTCGTCTGAGGGTGGAATGTGATGCTAAGGTTCACCATTGTGCCCAAGCCTTACTGAAATGAATGCCAACAGTGAGTAGATAATTGCGTATCTCTATTAGAAATAATGGAAACTGGAGCACCATGAAACTTAACAATTCTTTGAATAAACAACTTAGCATAATCCTCTCCAGAATAAGTAGTCTTCATAGGAAAAAACTTAGCAGATTTAGTCATCTTATCAATGATTACCCAAATTAAATAATGCTTATTTTGAGTCTTTTGAAGACAAGTAATAGAATACATGTTGATCATATCCCACTTCCACATGGGAAACTCAATCTCTTGAGACAGGCCTCCAGGACACAAGTGCTCAATCTTCAGTTGCTGACACATCATACACTTAGCCACAAAGTTTGCCATATCCCTCTTCATATTGTTCCACCAATAGATCTCCTTCAAATCATGATACATCTTTGCCAAACCAGGATGAACTATATACCTCATATCATGAGCCTCAATCAAAATCCTTTTTGATAACCCATCTATATCTAAAACACACAACCTACCTTGGTAACACAAAAGACCATCACCACCAATTTCAAAAGCCATAACTTTTTGCTAACCCACATCAACCTTAATCTCCATCAAATATTTTTCATGGATAGTCCTCCTTATTGGTCTGCTTTTTGTTGGTTCTAGCCAATCTAGAAATACTTCCGTTATCCCTCTATTTTCCATTGAACTTCCTCCCACACTTGAAGGTCCTTGCAATTTATGATATTTGGTTTTCCTTATTCTGATGCCCCAACTTGGTCAGGGTTAGAGGTTTTGACCCTTTCTTTATCTGGACTAGAACTTGAACTATTGCTACTGCTTTTACCCTCCTTCTCAAAGTAGAAGAGTTTCGGGGGTACCTTATCTTGTTACAGAGTGTTGAAGGCAGGCGCCTCCTCACTCCTTACTGACTCACCTCTTCACTATTGTGTTCCACCACTGCCTCTAGTTAGGGGAAGTTTCCGTACCATATCACCTGAAAAAGGACCAAATAATCAGTTTACAATTTAGAAATAGACAAAAACAGTGAATACTTGACTTGACAAAAGGTTTGATGGTCTATAGAGACTACAATGGTCCATTTCCCCTACTATAAGCCTCAAACCAATGAGTCTTTTATAAAATATTCTAGCGATAGTTGACCTGACGGTGTATCAGATTAACTATCATGGTTGAAATAGTAAGCATCAAACTTAATAACATTGCAATGGTCTACCTGATGGTCCATCATGTTGGCTGTCAGCCTCACTTTTCAACCTTAGATTCCATTTTAGCATTTCATTGAACTCCTGGTGTACTTTAAGTTATTAGACATAATTATGGCATTAATTTAATATTTAAGAACAAATCTTGCAACTTTTTGTCCATGGGTTACTTAGACTTTACCCAGAATATTGTACACCAGAGTTTGATTTTAAAATCAGAATCACAACAAAGAAAGAACTAAATAGAGTTCCTTTCAATAATTATCAACTAACACGACTAATATTTCACCAAATTGAAAAGAAGAGTAAGGTTTTGATCGTACCTTATTTCTGCAGTATACCTCACTACTTTGACTTTGAAAACTTAGAACAAAAGAGAACTTAAAGCTTTTATCAGTGATTGCTAACTTGATTTTTGTTGTAAAAAAGACAAAGAGAGAGTTGTTTAAATAGGAGAGAAAGGGGAAGAGGGAGAGTCCTAAGAGGACATGAATGCTCTTAGGAACTTTGAATGGAAGGGAATTTAAATAGGTTCAGTATTTGAAAAGTTGGTAACGTACTCAACCATTTTTCTTTATCAATTTAAAATCATTTTGGGTTGGATAAGGATGACTTAATCAGCATTAAATTGAACATACCCAACCCGACCTATCAAAATTAGGGTTGATTTGACGGTCGACCTGACGGTCTATCAGGTGTCTGATGGTCTATCAGGTTAACCGTCGCGGCTTACCAGAACTATATTCAGTATGCATTGGTGCAACGGTGATATCTATGATCCGTCAGAGATGTAATGGTCTATCACATTATCCATCGGTCTTATTCTAGTAAATCAGGTTTCTAGGTTCCTTTTGACAACACCAACGACGGTCCGCTAACCCCTTGACGGCCCTTTAAGCCTCCTGTTGGACATCCCCCAACTTGTTCAACTTCTATTTTCCTATATTTCTCTTCCTGCACACTTACACAACACATCAAATTGTACAAAAATTAAAATAAACTCTAACTACTCTTACAACAACAATTTATGGGTTGCCTCCCACTAGCACTTGATTTATTATCATGACACGACTCAGTTAACTCGATTACTCAGACTTCATCAATATAGATGGTAGCTAAGCACTTTATTGAGTCCATTAGACTGATATACAACTTTACACACTGACTGATACCCTTGTAGACACTTCTGTCCTCATTTTCAAGTTCAACTACTCCAGATAGGTAGACTTGGTTAACTTTGAATGGAGCAGACCACTTTGACTTAAGTTTACCTGGAAAGAGCTGTAGTCTGGAATGGAAGAGAATTACCTAATCACCATTCTAAAAGTTACACTTTTCAATCATATGGTCATGGTATATCTTCATATTTTCTTTGTATAGGTCTTTTCTATCATAAGCCCCGAGATAGAACTTGTCTATCTCATTCCGCTATCCGAATCGCAACTCTGATGCCTCATTCAAATTCAAATTTAGCCTCTTGAGTGCCTATATTTCCTTGTGATCTAATTCAATCGGCAAGTGACATGCTTTTCCATAGACCAATTAGTATGGTGACATGCCAATGGGTGTCTTGAAAGCCGTTTTGTATGCCCATAAGGCATCATCCTGCTTCCTAGACCAATCTTGTATACTTGCATTCACCCTTTTGGCAAGAATAACTTTTATCTCCTAATTTGAAATTTCCACTTGCCCACTTGTCTGTGGGTGATATGGAGTTTCCACCTTGTGTTGCTTAACATCATATTTTGCCAAAAAAACCCAGAACACGAAGTTACAAAAATGTGATCCACTATCACTTATGATGGTACGTGGTACCCCAAACTGAGAGAAGATATTGTTTTTAAGGAATGCAACCACTCTCTTTCCTTGATTATCAGCCAAGGAAAAATGCTCAACCCATTTAGATACATAATCGATGGAAACCAAGATGTATTTCAACCTATAAGAGCTCATAAAGGGCCCCATAAAGTCAATGCCCCAGACGTCGAACAACTCCACTTCCATAATTTTTGTCCTGGGCATCTCATGGTGATTTGAGATTGAACCTTGTCTCTAGCATAAGTCACATCTCCGCACAAACTGATATGGATCTTTGAATAAGGTCGGCAAATAATAGCCTCTCTGTAGCACTTTCCTCGTGGTACGATCACCTGCATAGTGACCTCCAACTGTAGATGCATGACAAGCTTCCAGGATACTCAGCATGTCAACTTTTGGGATACACCCCCTACTAATGTTATCCGCACAACACCAAAATAAAAATGGATCATCCCAAAAGTAGTGTTTAACATCATGGAGAAACTTTTTTATTTGGTGAAAAGAAAGAGTCTCCAGGATGATCTCACTTACCACATAATTTGCAAAGTCGACATACCAAGGTACTCTTTTAAGCACAACAACTAAGATTTTCTTATCTAGAAATGTATCATCAATTTCAAGCTCATCCTTGACTACTTGATCTCCCTCAAGTCTAGACAGGTGATCTACTACTTGATTCTCGCATCCTTTTCGATCTTTGACTTCAAAGTCAAACTTTTGAAAGAACAACACCCATCTAATTAGACTTGGCTTAGAATCCTTCTTTGGTATCGAATACCTCAAAGCGGCTTGATTTGTATGCACCACTACCTTGGTCCCCAATAGATAAGCACGAAACTTTTCAAATGCATAAACCATCGCGAGAAGTTCTTGCTCAGTAACAGTGTAATTATTTTGAGACCCATTCAATGCCTTGATTATATAGTAAATAGGATGAAACAAATTTTCTTTCTTTTGGACAAGAATAGCCCGAAGTGCCACTCCGTTTGCATCACACATGATTTAGAATGACATCGACCAATCTGGCGTAACAATGATTGAGGCATCAACTATTTCTCCTTAAGGCATTCAAATGCCTTGCTGCAATCATTATCAAATGTGAACTTAGCCTCCTTCTCCAAAAGCTTGCATAGTGGATTTGCAATTTTGGAGAAGTCCTTTATAAATTGACGATAGAACACCGCATGACCAAGGAAACTACAAACTCCCTTTACCGAAATGGGAGGAGGTAGTTTATCAATAACCTCTACCTTTGCCCGGTCGACTTCAATTCCCTTGGCTGAAATTCTATGACCAAGGACAATGCCCTCTTTCACCAAGAAGTGGCACTTTTAACAATTTAGCTCAAGGTTAAACTACTCTTATCGCTTCAATACTCTACTCAGATTTATTAAATATAGCTTGAAGCAATAACCTACCACTGAGAAATCATGCATAAACACCTCCAAGCTGTCTTCTACCATATCAAAAAATATAGACATCATGCACCATAGAAAGGTGGCAGGTGCATTACATAAACCAAACGATATCTGCTTGAATCGAAAAGTACCATATGATCAAGTGAACATCATCTTCTCTTGATCCTTAGGGGCCATAGAAATTTGGTTATAGCCTGAATACCTTTCCAAGAAACAATACCAACCTCTTCCTACTAACCGATCAAGCATTTGATCCATAAAATGTATCGGGAAGTTATCCTTCAAATTCCATGAGTTGATCTTACGATAGTCCATGAAAAGTCTCCACCCAGTCACAGGACTGAGTAAAATTAACTCATTTTTCTAATTTGCCACTACATTCATTCCCCGTTTCTTGGGCACACATTGAAAAAGGCTTACCCACTTACTATCAGAGATAGGGTATACAATTCCTGTATCAAGCTATTTAATGATCTACTTCTTAACCATTTCTTGCATTGGTAGGTTAAGAAGGCATTGGTGCTCAATGGTTAGTGTGTAATCTTCCTCAAGCTGAATCTTGTAAGTGTAAATACCCGGAGAAATACAAATAATATCAGCAATAGTCCAACCTATAGACCTTTTGTATCTCCTAAGCACATAGATAAATGCCTCAACCAGCTACTCACCTAAATCTATTGCAATAATCATGGGTAAAGTGTTTCTACTGCCTACAAATACATACCGTAGATGGCCCGAAAACTCCTTTAACTCGAACACTGGTGGCTCTTCAATAGATGGTTTAGTCGGTGGTATTGGGCAATTTTTAAGGTCCGAATCTAGATTATTGGGAGCATATAAATAAGATCCCATTATCTTCAGGGAATATACTTTCTCCTCATATTCTTTAATACCTTCAATATCAAAGTTCATCAAAACTGCAGCCAAAGTTTCAACAACAAATTTCTCCACGATCGACACCTCTTGCTCATCCTCATAATAAAAATCAATAATATAGAATACACTCCTCTCTTTGTAATGCTTTATAGACTTGCACACATCGAACCAAACTACCTCATCATTAAGTCTGAATAGTATCTCATTAGCCCATAAATCAATAAGCACGCTCCCGGTTATAAGCAAAGGTCTACCCAATATTATGGGTACCTCAAATTCCACATCATAATCCAGAATAACAAAATCATGAGAAAATATAAAGCTTGCCACCTTTACTAGCACATCATACAATATCCCCACTGGCTGCTTCACTAATTTTTTGGCCATCTCTAGTCGCATATTTATGGGTGTAGGGTCCGCCGACCACAACTTTTTGTAAACAACAAGTGGAATTAGGTTAATACTTCCTCCGATATTGCATAAGACCTTAGCCAAATCAAGTTACCCTATAGTAGAAGGGATGGTGAATGCTCTCAGGTCTTTTTTCTTTTGCACGAAGGATCTTGTAGAAATGGTGCCACCATAGTAAAGATTATCCATTGGTTCATAGCTCATTGTTCTCTTCTTTGTCACAAGGTCCTTCATAAACATAGTGTATCCAGGCATCTGCTCTAGTGCATCCACTAAAGGCATATTCACTTTCAGTTGCTTCATAATCACCATGAATTTGCTAAACTTTGTGTCATCAACCTTCTTTTTCAATGGATGAGAGAATGGAAGTGGTGGTTTTGGGAGAGTAGTCACCACTACTTTCTTCTTCTTTCCCTTTTCTTTCTCTGACACATCCACTTGCGGATGGTTTGTTAGAATCTTATTACTATCCAGTATCTCAAACTCCACTAGATAGTTTTCCTTATCTTCCATATCTTTTTCAACCACATCATTAATCCCAGCTTTGCCCACAGAAGGGACCGATAATACTTCTACCACTCTTACTAGTAACTTCCATGAAAGAGCCGTCATTCCAAGGATTTTGCACTATATCACTTAACAATGTACCACTCTTTCTTTGATTAAATGCTATGGATAACTAGTTCTTCTGCTGCTCCAGTTGCTTAATAGAAGTGGAGTGCGAATCGACCAACTAACTCATCCATGACAAATCACTTTTCATTTTAGTCACACCTACATTGGTTTATTCCACTCCTTTCAATAATTTTGCCATTATATCATCCATGGACATATTTTCTAAACTAGTAGCAGTAGCTTCACGATTCCCAGGGGGTATAGACAAACCACTCCTGTCAGTCCTATTTTTCTAGTTCCCTTGATTGTGGTCTTTATACCCAACTTTATCATAATAGTTTTGACCTTGGTTTCCTTGGCTATTGCCTCGGAAACCCCCTGGTTGTTCAAATAATTAGCTTCATCCTCAAAATCAGAGTCGGTTCTACCTTGTAACCCTACAGCTTTCACCTTCTCAATTTTCCCAGATAACAAATGTTTAGTAAGAGGATCCATCTGGGTTTTTATGTATGCCATATCTTGGTGATATTCCTCCTCTTTCTGGCATTGCTTCATAGACATACCACTAGCCATAGTAGATTTTGCTACCACAGAATCCCTAGTATGTAAAGCTCTACTGTATTTAGTTATCCTATTAAGCATTTCTAAAGCTACTAGAAAAGTGAGATCTATAAATTCTCCACCTGCAGCATTATCCACAACTAGATTCATAATAGAGTTTAAGGCTTTATACAAAGTCTCCATCAAGTGTATTTAAATCATTTTGTGATTGGGAACTGCATCAACTTTTTCTTGAATCTCTCCCACGCCTTATGAAGAGATTCATTCGGAAGCTGCATGAAGTTACATATCTCATTCCTTAACTGTAACATCCTAAATGGTGGAAAGAACCTTTCTAGGAAAGCCTCTTTCAACTACCTCTAATTTGTTATAGAATTAGGAGTCAGACCATCTAACCACAATGTTGCCTCCCCAGACAGCGACAATAGAAATAACCACAAGTGAATAGCATTCTATCAAAAGAGTTTCAAATAGAGATGAAGTTCACTAAATGCATATTTTGGTCAACACCTGAAAGTCCGCCAAGCAGCCCCTTAAGATGAAGTAGCTGAATCATTGTGCTAGTGATGTTAAACATAGCTCCAGGTGCCAGTGGTGGAGAAATAATAGCTCTGGTCACACTTGCTCCATCCATATAGTCCTTATCATCATCAAGGTCAAACTGAATATCTTGGCGCTCAAGTCTTGCCCTAGCGGGGCAATTTTTATTCACAGGTGTAACTATAATATTTGTACGTCTTTGGTTTGATGGATCTATCCAATTGTCATCTCCTAGATCCTCTTTATGTAGGTTTTTCTCTTATCCTGGTACACCATTATTTTGTTGATTTAATTAAGCATTAGCTAAGGCATCTAATCTCTCTGCTTCTTGTTGAGCTTTAATTTTGCCAATTAATTGAGGTTCCTTATGTACTGGTAATAATGGTTCATCTGACCTCCTTGTACTTGGCATACAAAGTAATTACCCCATAAATAACACAAACAAAAAATAAAAGTAAAATTTGGGAAACTTGACCAAAGGTTAATTTACAGTCACAAACTTAATTGACAAGCGTATTCCCCAGCAACGATGCCAAAATTTGATATGTCTAAATTACAACTCTCATTAGAAAGTGTAAGAGGTCTGTATCAAATAGAGAACCCAACTAGGTTGGTATTGAATCCCACATGGAATAATGTGCAAACTAACTATTAGGGTTGTTAATAGACTGTTGATCGAAGATTTTGGACTAAAAGGAGTTTTGACTTGTCAACAGTATTCATATATTTGTAGCAAATTTTGTTCCAACTAGTAAGTTTTATTGCAAGTGTTAATTCAATGAGAGTACACAAATTAAAGTTATGTTCAGCAAGATGTTTGAGAAGTCGGGGTTGTGAGTTATCTTAAGGTCCCAATAGATAATTTCAATTGCAAAAGTCATTGAATTCTAAGTTTACCCATTTGTTTCTAAACCTAAATGGATAGTTTACCCTTTAATTATTTCAAACTTAAAGGAAATATTGATTTATTCAACAAATCTCTCACGTAGATTAATCCCATTAAGGCATCATCATATAATCCAAAGGTTAAAGCCTTTGAATTCTATGTAAACCTCTTATTTTCCAAATATGCACTTTTCTACTCAAACAAGTGATGTTGTTGGGCTCACCCTTCATGTTTGCAACCATGAAAGGTCCTGAATATGAAGAAGGGTTGATACAATCTCAATTAAATAGTGAAATTAAGCTTTCTCACAACCCTATTCAGCTATTAACATCAAGGCTCCCATTACTCCCATAACCCTTGTTATGGGAGCTTATCCACACATATCAAGAGAAGAATAAGTAGTCATCGTGTTATTCACAAATAAATTTAGAGAATTACTTACAAAGTACCAATAATTGTTCTTGAATCTTCAGTGAAATTTGAATAAAATTGTTTGATCCACAATAGTAGCTTTAATCTTATAGAATAATATGTTACAATCAATTTCAAATGATAGAAATATGATAAAAAATATGTAATAAAACCTAAATTGGGTATTTATATGTTTCCAGAGATAGGGGTTTTAAAATTTGAAACTCGGATTGCCACTTCAGGTGTGATGGATGAGTTGATGGCCCATCAAGTCCTTAATGATCTATAGTTGGGTTCGTCACAAGGCTTTTAGTGACATTGCATTCAGTTTCACTTTTGACAGCCCGACTGACGACCCGTAGCTTGGCTGACGGTCCATCGCCTGGAATGTCACTTCATCATCAATGTTGACTCATTCTTCTTTGAGTTGACGGCAAAGGTGATGGCCCATCATTGTCCTAATAGTTCATCTCTTGGTCCATCACAAGGGTCTGCCATGCAGCTCATTCTGCTCGTTATTGACAAATATCCTAATAGTCTATCACATGATTGAGGGTCTATCAGTTTGACCATCAAAAGCCCTTTTTATCTTGCTTCTCCTAGTTATTTCTCCAGTTTAGTCTCTTTCCTAAAAACACTAAAGTCCAGTGTCAAATACAAAAATAATTGCTTAAAAATGCCCAATTATCCATTTTAAAAGGTATAAAATATTCCGTCAAAAGCCAAAACATTAATAACCCACATGGTATATTTCTCTTTACTTTCTTCATGAGAAGCTATGGGATTATGTTGAACTAGAGTGTGATTGTGTTTGGGTATTTTTATGTTTGCATGGATTTTTGTTGTTGAGTATGGGTTTCACCATTGTTTGAGCTTATGAGTAGGAATTTAATGGCTGAAAACTACAAATTTCCAAATAGGTTTGATGAGTAAAAGCTCCAAGCTCTTGAAACCCGTTGTCATCCTTGAAACAGGGATTAAGATACATATTCAGTAACCCATAACATCCTCGAAAGAGGTTTATCGGAGTACAAGGCAATGGTTAACAACTAAGCCTATAGTTTACTACCCTTTGCAATCATAGAAATAAGTGTTTAGGGATTGTAAATCATGCCAAGAGCATCATCCTAGAAATAGGGATGCTTGGTTGAGGTTTTGGGTGGTTATACAAACTCCACACTTTTTAGGTGTTCGAAAGAGCTAATGAGTGAAATCATTGGGGTTTTATTGAAAAATTGGCCTCAATGATCTACGACCTAGCTAATCCATTATTTAAAAACTAAATTCCATAATATACCAACACTATCCCACATGCATTACCTCTAAGGATACATAATCTCATGATTTCTCCAAACCTTGAATTCAAATCAAATATATCATCAACTTATTTATTGAGAAAGGTTGTAGTCAAAAAGTGTCCAAACAAATCACCTCATTTAATTATACGTGTTTTTTTCTTTAGCATTCCAGGTAACTTTATAGTAATTGGAATACACATTGGTTCGAAGTCTATAGTATTCAGTCCTTGTGATTCGACCCCAATTTACATTGGGTTACTTGACAATGACCACCTCACCCCTCAATTAAGGAAGTGAGTTAAGTGTTATCAATGCTTCATTTTATATGCGGTAAAATCCACACCTTCCGTATCAGTAACATGTATCATCCTAAATATATTCTCTATTTCATCAACAAAGCTTTGTGGATCATCCATAACCATAGAAATAGTAAAGGTCAGAGGGCTCAACCTCATGATCTATCGAACTTAAGTTACCTCAGAAAAAGGAGAAACAGAACCCACATGATTAGGCTGGTGGGACTGAGATGTTACCAACTGAGTCAACGGATGAATAGAATAAAGAACTCAACATTAGAGATATCTCCATGTACTGACAGAACATGAGTGTCACCAACTGGATAAGGATCAATAGGGACCAGTGGAACCCTAGGCCGAGCAGAATAATGAAGAATAGGAACCGTAGACCGAGTTTGCACTTCATATGTAGGGGAAGTCCCCTCCATATTTCCCTCGAGCAAAGAAGATATTTCAAAAGATATTCTATGAACATCAGATCTTCGGTCAGGCATGATCTATAATGTGAGCAAATATGAGGTTAGGGGAATTTCAAAATACCAGACTCTATAGCCTGAAATAGAACACAAGAAAGGGTACCTAAATTCCTTGTAGCCTCCCTCTTATAAGTTTGTTGTGCTATACTACCATAAAAGAGACTCTACAGGACATAGCTTTGTAGACACCTATGGACACTGAACCTGGGATCCGATACCAAGTTTATCACAACCTTAGCCAGGGATTAGTCCTTATGGGTATCTTAAGTCCACTAAGTACCAAAGACCACCCTCACTAACCTAGTCAACTAGAACATAATACAACTAGTAGCGGATAAATTTCAAATATATAACAAGATAGAACTAAATTTCAAACATATAACCAGATAGAACTGAGTTCCGAACATATAACAAGATAGATAAATAAAATGCCAAAAGAAATCTAAGAATCCATAACATAATCCACCCACACTTTGTTGTCCACAAAACCTCTAAGAAAGCCAAACATCAGCTTATATCGGGATATGGTCCTAATTGTGACAGTGATGGTGACAATGGCAATGACAATATTAATGTGAACTCTTTAATTGTAAAATATGGAATATAACCAATTGAATGACCATGTTTTCTGAATGATGGAAGTTCACCACTTCACCATGATTCAACCAAATTATAGCACTACAAAGGGATAAAAGAAGTATCTTCGGACCTTACATTATGAAACAATGTAGCATCCTAGGATGGTAAGTGGGGTGAGTGCTAGCATGTAACTTAGGATAAGGGATAAGATAATTCTATTTCAAAATCAATCCAAATTCAATATACATATTCACATACATGCAAATATACATATATACATAGTGTTGGGTTAGAGAACAAGGTTTAAGCATGAACTTCAAAACCATTAACCTAGATTTTGTAGGTCTAACCATCCTAAAAACACCCATGGGCTATATGAGTCTTGCTACCCCCACCAGAAGGGCCCGAGTATAAGTTAGCCACATGTGAAAGGGACTGAGTCACTGAGGCTCCCACTATTCAAATAATATAGATATATAAAATATGAACTATACACACGATGACCAAGGTCCCTACCCTGGAAAATATGTTTTCCTGTATCAATTCAACTGGGAGCTCCACCTTCTACGATGAGCTAAACAACCCCCTTTAAACATAAATTAAAACTATTTAGACATCCCTATCCATTGAAAAATGAATATTTTAAGTTGGCATTTACTGTTGGTATCATCATAACAAATATCAAACATGCAATCCAATTCCATTATGATATTTCAAAAAATATTTATTCAAAATAACTCTAATAAATTTCAATTGAAACAAATTTATAGATACCAAGTCCTTTCAAAAACTATTTTAAGTGTCATTAAACTTTTATGCATTGAGGATCCAATGGTGAGTTCAATTATGCAAGCATCTATGTTCGCAAAAAATTACACAACTTGGGCTACAGGTAAAACCAATTCCAAACCATTTAAACCATAAAGTTTGGGAAAACTATGTTTCCCTTTCCAATTCCCATGCCCAAGCATATTTTCAATTCAAACTATATGATAAATCATAGATAACCAAGTCAAAACCATGGGAATTATCGTCCAAAAACCTCAACCCTTTATTTAAAATCAGTTATTAAAACGATAGAAATATCAAGAGATTGCATGACATAATGAAATTACAAGTTTAGGGAGAGATATATGCCCGAGATATCAAGAGTTATGGAGAAGAAACGAATCTTAGAGCCCTAGATGATCAACCTTGAGAAACCTCAATTGTTCTTGGCTTGGGGTATTTCAGGTTGTATAGAGTATTTTATGATAGATAAATTTAGTGTCATGGGTCTCTTTATAGTTTTTTAGGTCATGGGTATTAATTGGGGAAAAAGGGAAATAACCAAAAACTTTTAAATAAAATGCAAAAAACTGTTGCTAGTGACAATGGGTCACTTTATATGTAATGACCCTTCAGGTCATTTTCCATATTTATGCTTTTTCCCACCTTTTGAGCTTCTATTTAGATGCCCTAAATTATTTATGACTCACTAGTATCGATGATTCAGTCGCTAAGCAGTTCATTTGGTATTTAGAACCAACTATTTATTTAGAAGTCTTAGTTGGTTCCAAATAGCCACTGAGCAAAAGATTTATGAAATGACCTCGGATTGAAAATATGACTTCACCAACCCATTTGGAATGTAAAATTTAGTGTTGTTACATATCTTATTTGCAAAAATTAGATTTCGAATGCATCCTGAGGCCTTGACCGAAACTTGGAATCTAGTCTAATCGGATACCATGATTGTGGAGGTCCATGGTGCGATCGCGGTGACTACAATTGCGGAATGCATGTGAGTGTGAGCGCACTACCTAAGGTCCAGGGAAGGGTCTATCTAAAGTCTCTTTTGGCTGAGAATTAGCCATTTCTTTGATTGCTTTGGGCTTCTAAACCCTAATAGAATTCAAAATCCATAAAATGATTCTTGTGGGTTGATTGGGAAGTGGAATAGGTTGTATATTCATGATTGACATCAAATCAAAGATAATATTCTTTACATTTTAGTGTTGATTTCTTTATTTTAAGGCCCCAAACCGCTAATAGCTTGAAGCTTGATTTTAGCCTCAAATATAGTTATTTTGCACCAATTTATTGAGGGTTGTAATTCTCTAATGATATTAGAAGAGTGGATTGGTCTCAAAAACTCATTTTCCATATGTGAGACCCAATTAGGGGTTTTGGTTTTGTTTTTTGGACCCAAAGCACAATAGTACAATATGGGTATTATTAGACTCCTATTGATGATTAGGTTATTGTTTTGTCAGTATGATGGTATTTTAGGAATTATGTAGTGAAGAGGAGCATATGGTGCATAATGTGATGTTTTGTGGTTCGGCTTTGAGGCAAGCCACTGTCTACTCCTTTTCATAGATAATGCATGATATGTATTATGTGTGAATTTGGATGATAGGCTTGATTATTCTTTAATTAGTTTACCCTAGCTTATTGATGCTTTGGTGATTAGATAAGGGTTTTTTTACCCATAAGATGATATGTTATAAGCTTTTTGAATCCTAGTGCATTCTCTCTCTAGTTTAGACTTGTTGTAGCATACTTATGATATAATGCTATGTCGGATTGTGATTTAGCATTTTAAGCATGAATTGAGGATTTGACCCTATTGGACTAGTATGGTAGTCTAGAAACTATAACTTGGTTATAAAAGACTTAAGTACCATTTTTTTTAGTTGAAGCTCTTATCTTAAGCTTTAATGTTACTTAGTTGACATTTAAAAGTTGAACTAGATAACTTATCCTAGTTTGGGCTATGGTTTTACTAATTATGGAAATTGAAGTTTAGAAGTAGGATTATCTGGCCCACTAAAGTCTAGATTTTTATTAACCTTGTTGACTTTGTTATAGATGTTAGACATAGATAAGGCTAGTAAACCTTGGTATAACGTTACTTCATAACTTGGCAGCTTGAATCGGTGTTCTCTAGATTTTTAGGTTTTGAACTATGGCTAAGAAACTCCTTGCGGAAGTGATATTGGGCATTTAGAGATGACATTCCCCTTGGATACGTAATGTGGCCAATAGATATGTTATTTTCTCTTAGACTTGATAATTGGCCTATAGAGATACTATTCCTCTCATATATGAATGTTGTGCCTATAGATATGCTATATTCTTATGGTTATTATTGTTGGGCCTATAGAGGTGATATTCCTCTTAGATTGGATGATTGGCCAAAAGAGTTGATATTCCTAATAGTCATGATATATAACTATAGATATAAGATATCCTATAGATGAATACATACTTATTGATATTATGCCTCATATATGTGAGATAACTAGAGATATGAGATGACTTATAAATATAATTATTGATATGAGTTCCAACTATGTATGTGGGCCTAAGGCCATGATTATGATGTTATGATTATTCTGAATATATTATTAGGCTAAGGTCCGTGTTAGAGAAAGATTGGATATCCGAGAAATATTTATGTTTGTAAAGGATACGATTACAATTTATGAATTCATATCATATTTTATATACATATCCCTCTATTATGGGGCAAAGGAAGATGCGGTATATTACTTATGACTTATTTGATTGGATACTGGTGATTAAATACATAGATTTGGTACATACATAATTATTGTATTGGTAATTTATGTGATTCTAGATGAAATATGATCTTATGATTGTTCTTCTTAATCAAGGGTTAACCTATGTGGTAGCTAGTTTTCTATTAGGTGACTCTAGTACTTGGTGGCTAGGAATCTAATGTATTAGTTAATAAATCTTGCTTTTCTAAAATATGGTGTCTAGTGATGGTTAATTTTCCGCCTATAGTGATGTTGGGATTTATCATACGTTAAGAATAGTGAAATTAATGACTAAGTTTATTATGTCATTTAGTTTTCTGAATGAGGAGTTATGTATTAACAAGGCTAGATAATAAGTGATGTTGGCAATAAGAGGTGGCTAGTTAATAATGATGAATTATTGCTAAATAATTTATTAATAAATACTAAAATAAGGATTACTTGTTTAACGGTGGTTAGTAAATGAATGATGTCAGTTAGTAAAAGAAGGTTACATGATAAATGATTATGTGTCGTCTAGTAATGGTGATTGGATATATGATGACTAGTTGATAATTTGGAATAATAGATAATAATAATTGTGGCTTAGTGATAAACCTTGTCTTGGTGTTAGATGTTAGATATCCAATCAATAATGGTAGTTACTATCCCATGAGTAAGTATAATGTCTCGACAAATAACTAGAGGTCATGTGATGGCTGTGAACTAGAGGTTTCATTATGAATAACATTGGTTAGCTATTATCCAATAGCAGTGAAGTTCGATAAGATAGATATTGTTATGACTCTACGATTATGATTATGAGCGTATGAATAGGGTTGTAGGTTTACCCTCTCTTTGCTATGTCTTGAGCTTATACACCTATTATATGTCTATAAATATATATGTGTATTGATGTTTATGATGGTATTTATACCTATCAAGGTCAGAGGATACTATAGTAATATTGATACCCAGTAAAGCCGAAGGATACTATTATAATATTGATACTTGGCAAGGCTAGAGGATGCTTTTATGAAGGTATTGATACTCGATAAGACTAGAGGATACTCTGTTGATTTGTTTATACACATCAAGGCTAGAGGTTGATTACTATAATGATGCTCATTATGATGACATTTACGAAGAGTTATGAGATTAATTGTGTACCTTGCATTCATTTCTATATATGCATCACGTATCACCAGAATGTACCTATGTCTATCAGCCAGTATGGGATAGTTACATAAGAAGTAGGTAAAAAGAATGACTTATAGTTTTGAATGTTTATTGAACCTTCTAAGTCTAGAGGGGTGGGGGTATACATAGGCTTGGCTAGGTATTTGGTTGTCTAGAGTAGCTGGTCATTCCTGCTGATATGGATATTGTTATTATCATTGTTATGATCATTATTATGGCTAGCTTATGATAGATTAGTCATTAATCTAGAATCGAGAATTGAGGTATTTCATTGGTCTCTTCAATCTTATAATTATATGATTATACACGATTATATCATATCTAGCCAGGTGGATTAGAATCCCAAAGTATGCTAGTATTAAATCCTTATTGTATCATGATAAGGTCATAGAATGATGATATGATGATCTAAATTACTCTTTAAGATGACCTCATATTTACATGTATGCATATATATAGCTATATGATGTGATGGCACTATCGTATCTCCGTTTCTTTGATTATTCATACAGTATATTCATTATTTGACCTTGTATAATACTATATATCCTTTTTTCACTCTTCATTCATTTATAGGCCGAGGATATTGGTATAGTTTTAATGTCTAATAAATGTAGATAGAATAGGATAGTTAACCGTGATACATCCTTAGTCTTGTTATGCTAGACTCTTAGACTTGAATAGGATAGTTTCCCCGTCTTATTCTCATTGTATTATTTTATAAGATCTGGACTCTAGGCTATAGTTTCTATTCTATTTTTATGTTATATATATCTGCCTTATTTTTGGAGCTCAGTTGGTAGTTGCCTACTGAGTACCATTTGTTTGGTACTTAAACTACACTTTTGCATTCTTCAGATTATAGTATGGTTATCACCATTGATTGTGCATCATGCAGATTACCCATGGTTTGAACTTAGAAAGAACTCCTAACGTTTATAGTACTACTCATCTCTCTATTTATATTAGACTAGTCTCTATATTGAATGTAGAGATAAGTTGTATTGGTGTAATTCTCTTGATAAATCACTTTTGTACTCTTATTATATTTAGAAGCTTTTGTACTAATACCACCAGTTTTTGGGATTATCTTTTGTATTCATCTTTACTATATATATATATTCCACATTTTTCCTTATATTATTGATTAGTCTTTACTATCTATTTCAAACTACTGGTTGTCTTTCCTACTGGTGGGTTATTATAGGTGCCATTATGACCTAAGAAATTGGGTCGTGACAAATTGGTATCAGAGCCTAGGTTTCATTGGTGTGTTAGTAGAATAGCTACCTATTTGTAGAATCCTGTGAATTGATATAGAGACGTCTATAACCTATCTTCGAAAGGCTAAAGTGATATTTTAGTAAGTCACTTCTTGATTCCATATCACGTGTCCATATTCTGTTGAACCACAAAAACTTCCTTTAACTCTATTTTATCCTTGAAGGATGATGTGACGTTATCGATAGATATTGATAAGACTTTAATATGTGTTTTTAGAGTTTTAGTGAATCATCAAATTAGAGAGTTAAAGATGGATATTGAGAATCTTTAACAGCATTCAAGAAGGATTTGGGCCAGCTTAGGCTCTAGTTGAGCTTGTGAGTACTTTAGACATTGAGGTTCAACATTAGAAATTCAAGTCCTGCTGTAGATTTCTCTCAGCCATGAATGACGTTTGATTCATTATACAGTCCTCAAACAAAAGTTGAATATATTGGTGTTCATTAGGTTTCTTTACCAGTTTTGAGTACAATATTGGATTTCTTGTGTGGACCATATATTTTCCTATATGAGATCCTTCTAAGCCGGACATTAGTATATGGATATATTAGAGGGTTAGTATTGCCACTCTATTTGGAATCGGAGCATTGGATAGCAGCTGAATCTTTTTTCCATCAGGATATTGAATATAAAAAGACCATAGAGAGCATAAGTATGGAGACATTTAGAAATGGTGGCAAGAGGCATTTCATCAGAATAGTGCTATTAGTATTTTATCCGAGAGAGAGGATTTTGTAGATAGAGTTCAGCTTTATCTGCAACCCATCAGCACTATACAAATAATATTCCATACTATGAGTTGTTCTCAAACTTGTCATGATAATCATAGTGGGAAGAGTTCCCATTAGACTTACGAGTGTGGTATGGTTCTTCAGGCCATGAAGACCATACCAGATATTGAGGTGCAATCTCTCAAAGTATTCCAGGATATTGATATGATTATGTCATGATGAGATAATGGTTCAAAGAAAGCCCCAGATTTCTCTCAGCATTAGTTGACCAACCATGTAGGCTCAATTTGTGTTCTCTCCATATTGATGCGTTGGGAGTTTCTATGATTAGAGAAAGATCAACTACCAGTCTAGAAAGTGTCCCCGTCATAGGATTTTGAGTTATTCAACTCATTTATATCATCCTCATGATGTTGTGGCATCTTTAGTTAGAGATCGTGTATATGGCACCTTAGTTGATAATTAAGTCAGTAGGTCTGAGATGGACCCATTTAGATTTATTCTCTTTATGCCCATCAGGCATGTGATTGCAAATGTGGCCATGATTTGTTTGATTTTATTTCCCACCTTTATCTCTTATCATGTGTATTGGGGTTATCATACCCATTGGTCATTATATGCCTTGATGAATTGCTACTGATTATTATGTGCCTTGTTATTGTTTTCATGATTATGTTACTACTCTGTGGTTTATTTTTTTTAGCAGTAGATGGAGTAAATCTATATTGATGTTGTTCCCCTATTGGGTATGGTTTGGGTTTGAGTCCTATTTATTTTACTATATTAGCCCTATTGTGGCCCTTTAGTGGTATATGATATTGGTGTTCATTTTTGGTATAACCCATTTGGTATATTGCTATTGATGTTACTCTTGCTATTGCTACCACTGTGTGAGGTTGCTGATATTGCTTGATATTATCACTTGATGTTATTACTTGGTATAATTGAGTCTTGCTGGGTAGCTGTACAGACTAGTGTTAGCTAGTTAGATTGCTATTCTCTTGTGATATTATTCAGTGCCTTGTGTAGGTAATACACAATTTGTTGATTTATTTCCCCTATTGTGGTGAGGTGTATTCCCTCTTGGTTAGATATATTAAATTGATTTAGTGACATATTATGATATCGAAAGGCAGGTTGACCTTTTGTGGCTCTATTATGATTCTAGGGTCAGTGATTTAGTTTTATCAACCATTTTTGAGTTTGGGATCCTTAGACTTTCCTTCTTGGTTGCAATGTTTTTCTCCTTGGGTATTTTTTTATGTATAGCCCATGTGTGAGATTGACTAGTTTGAGGCCCATTCTTTTTTTATGGATATTTCTTTGTTCAATATCAATTTTGATATTGATGTTAAGATGTCATTGATTCATCTCCTAGATTTATGAGGTTCGTTCCCTTGTGATAGTTTACCCTTGGTATTGGGATGGAGATTAATACTTCTTTTATTATTGCGATATGGTTTTATCTAATGGACTTAGAAGGTTAGTGGAAGGTGTCCTTTCTTGTGATTGTTTCATTACTTGGCAAGTTAGGAATTCTTTGTCTCGATTTGACATTGACCTTGGTATTGAGATTTTAGCCTGGTGTTGTAGATCATGTCTGCAACTTTTGCCTTAGACTTGGCTTTATTCAGATTTTATTTATTGGCTAGTTGAGCCTACTCTGTGATTTCCTATTCAATCTTCCTGATGTCGGTTGGATTATAGTCGATAAGTGTTCAGATGATAGCCTTGGTCCCTATATTGGTTACTTCAGATTTGACTTCAAGCTTCAATTTTGTTTAAGAATTTTAGATGATTTACTTAATGGGAGTAATATATTCAAGTTGGATTAAGTATGACTTCATTCTCGGTGGACGAGACATCCTAGAGTGGAATATTCAATGATGAGTAGTTATATCTAGGATTTAAAGATTTTAGTTTGATTTTCATCCTAATTGGTTACAGTATTGGTATGGTTTGGATTCCTTAATCATCTCAATTTGTATACAATAATAGTGCTTTTGAGCTTATTCTAATGTTTATCTTGTGGACTTTTATCGGGTCATCAACAATTCTTGGAGTTTTTCGTGATGAAACGGCATGGATAAGACATAAGTGATATTACTATTGGCTTACAGTATCTAGTATGTGCAAAATGGTAAAGAAAGGTTCTTTTTGGATTTGGAGTTGGTTTTATGACTCATGTCTTGTTTTCTTTTTTGTCTTGGATGAGCACTCATTAATTTATGCAGATATCAAGATGGTATCATCCTATTATAATTCAGATGTGCGTGGATCAGCCTTCTTGGATCAATTTGAGGCAAATTAGCAGATACGTTGAGTTTTGGCTATTTTTGAAATAGAATAAGAGCATTGGTTAAAAAAGTGACACTTGTCGTGAAATCCCTTAGAAGTATTTTCTATCCATTAAGGTTGCTTGGGAAGTCATGCTTGGAGCATGCGGGCCCAGTACCTAACCCTTTAAAGGTTTTAGAATTCTTTCTATCCATTGACTTTCAGGGATAAAGTCTTTTTAGTAGTAGATACTGCAATGACCCGTTAGGTTTTCTTCCATATTTATGCTTACACCAGCCATTTGAGCTTCTCTATAGCTACCTTAAGTCAAATATGACTTACTAGGATTGATGATTTGGTCATCGAGTAGTTTATTTGTTTTCTTAGAGATAATTCTCTATTTAAAAGTCTGTTGGTTTCAAATGGCCACCGAGCGAAAGCTTTAGCAAAACGAACTCATATTGAAATTCTGACTTCACCAACGCATCTATAATGTCGAATTTAGTATGGTTACATATCTCATTTGTGAAAATTAGATTTAGGATGCATCTTGAGGCCTTGGCCTAAAATTGGAATCAAATTCCAAGTTTTAGCCATCATCAAATATACTCAGATACTATAATCTTATAGGGTCTTGGTGCGTTTGCGATGACCACAATTGCATCATGCATCTGTGTCGATCGCACTACCTAGGGACCTAGGAAGGGTCTATTTTAATGCTCTTTCGGCCAAGCATTGCCTATTTTTTCCATTGCTTTGAGTCTCCCAATCTTAATAGAGCATAAAATCCTTAAAGTGAGTCTTGGGGGTTGACTGGGAACTTCAATAGCTTGAGTATTAACGATTGACATCAAATCTAAGGTAGGATTCATTCAATTTTTGTGTTGATTTATTGATTTTAAGACCCAAAACCCAAAATGGTTTGAGGTTTGATTTTATCCTCAAATATGATTGTTTTGCACCAATTTATTATGAGTTATAACTCCCCAATGTTATTTGAAGAGTGGATTGGTCTCAAAACTCATTTTTCATATGTGGACCCACTAAGGGGTTTTGGTGTCATTTTTGGACTCGGAGAACAATAGTGAAATATAGTATTGCTAGACTCGTAGTGATCAGTAGGTTATGATTTTGTTAGTATGACGATATTTTGGGAATTGTAAAGTGAAAATGAGCATATGGGGCATGATGTGATGTTTTATGGTTCGACTTCGAGGAAGGCCTCAATCTACTCCTTTTCATAGATTACATGTGATATGTATTGTGTGTGAATTTGAATGATAAAATTGATTTTGCATAGAGTAGCTTAGCCTTTATTATTGATGGTTTGGGGATTAGATGAGAGTTTTTGGACCCGTAAGTTCATATTCTATAAGCCTTTTGAATCCTAATTCCTTCTCTCTCTAGTTTAGACTAGTTGTAGCATGGTTATAATATATTGCTATGTTTGGTTTATAGTTTAGCAGTTAAAGTATGAATTGTGGATTTGAACTTGTTGGACTAGTGTGGTAGTCTTTAAACCATAACTTGGGTAGAGTAGACTTGAGTACCATTATTTCTAGTTGAAGCTAATATCCTAAGCTTGAATGTGGCTTACTTGACATCTAGAAGTTGAACTAGATACCTTAGCCTAGTTTGGAGCATGGTGTACCTGATTCTGGAAATTGCAATTTAGAAGTGGGATAATCTAACATAGTTAGGCCTAGACTTGTATTAGCCTTGTGGACTTAGTTACGGATGTTAGACATATATAAGGAAAGTAAACCTTTGTATAAGGTTACTTCTTGCCTTTCTAGCTTATGTTGATGTTCCCCGAACTTGTGAGTTTTCAACTATGGTAATGATACTCCTTGTGGAAGTGATTTTGAGTATTTAGAGATGATATTCCCCTTAGATACGTTATGTGGCCTATAGAGATGCTATATTTTCTTAAACTTGATTATTGTCCTATAGAGATGTTATTCCTCTTGTATATGATTGTTGAGCCTATAGAGATGCTATCTTCTTATGGTTATGGTTGTTGGGCATATAGAGGCGATATTCCTCTTTGATATGATAACTGGCCTAGAGAGGTGGTATTACACATTATCATGATGCATGACCTATTGTTATAATATATCCTATAGATGAATACATGCTTATTGATATTATGCCTCCTATATGTGAGAAGAATAAAAATATGCTACAACTTATAAATATGATTATTGATAAGAATTTCGGGATATGTATATGGGCCTAAGGCTGTGACCATGATATTATGATTATTCCATATATAGTGTTGGACCAAGGGTTGTGTTTTGATAATAAATTGGATATCCAAAAATATTTTATGATTGTAAAGGATATGATTATAATTTATGGATTCATATACATATTTTGAGACACATTTCTCTTTTATGGGATAGAGGAAGGTGCGGTATGTTGCTTATGACTTATTTGATTGGATACTGGTGATGGCAAGCATAGATTTTATAAATTCATGATTATTATTCTTGTAATTTATGTGTTTCTTGATTGAATATGATCTTAATATTGTTTTGCTTAATTAAGGATTAAGCCATGTGGTAGGTAGTTGTCTATTAGCTAACTATAGTACTTGGTGTCTAGGACTCTAATGTATTCGTTAATGAATCTTGCTTAAGTGAAATATGCAAGCTAGTGATGGTTGATACGTGGCCTATGGTAAGGTTGGGGTATAGTATAGGTGATGATTAGTGATATTGATGACTAAGCTTATGATGTTATTTAGTTTTCAAAATCAAGAGTTGTGTATTAACCAGGCTACATAATAAGTGATGTTGGTAATAAGAAGTGTCTAGTTAATAACAATGTATATTTTTTAAGTGGTTGATTAATGAATAGTTAAATGAGGGTTAGTTGGTTAATGTTTGTTAGTTAATGAATGATGTCAGTTAGTAAAAAATGGTTAGCTGATAAGTGATTTTGTGTTGTCTAGTAATAGTGATCGAATATATGTTGACTTGTTGATAATTTTGAATAATGATGATTATGGTCTAGTAATGAACCTTGGCTACGTGTTAGATATTGGCTAACCAGTAAATAATGGTTAGTTGCTATCCCTTGAGTAAGTTTAATGTAAGACTATTAACTAGAGGTCATGTTATAGCTAGCGAACTAGTTGTTTCATTATAAATAGCGTTGGTTAGCTAATATCAAATAGAAATAAAGTTTTATAAGATTGATATTATTATGATGCTACGATTATGATTATGAATTTACTAACAGGCTTGTAGGTTTACCCTCCTTTTTCAATGTCTTGAGCCCGTGCACCTACTATATGTCTCTAAATATATATAAGTGTAATGATGTTAAAGATGATATTAATACCCCTCAAGGATGGAGGATACTATTGTGATATTGATACCTGGTAAGAATAGGGGATACCATTATGATATTGATCCCCCAAAAGGTTAGAGGATGCTATTGTTATGATATTGATACCCAACAAAGCCGGAGGATACAATGATGATACATTGATACTCAGCAAGGCTAAAGGTTGATTACTATGAGAATAGTCATCATAATAACAAGTATGATGAGTAGCGATATTTATTGTGTAACTTGCATTCATTCTTGCATGCATATCACCTATCACCAATATGCACCTATTTTTATCAGCCGGTATAGGATAGTTGCATAAGATATGGCTGAAGAGAATGCCTTATGTTGTTGAATATTGATTGAACCTTCTAAGTTTGTGGCAGTGGGGGTACATATAGGCTTGGGTAGGTATTTGGTTGTCTGGAGTAGCCAATTTTTTGCGCTATTATGGATATTCTCGTTATAAATATTATGATCATGATTATGGCTAGCTTATGATAGATTGGTCATTGATCATATACCAACAGTTAAGGTATACCTTTGGCCTCTTCTGTCTTATGATAATATTATTGTACATAAATATATCATGTCTAGCAAGGTGGATTAGAAACAATGAGTATGATAGTATTAAATCCTTATAGTATCATGATGATGTCCTAAAATACGGATATGATGATCTAGATTACTCTTTGAGATTCCCTCATGTTTAAATGTATTTATATATATGTATCTAGCTATATGAGGCTATGGCACTACCGTATATGTATTGCTATATATAATTCTTTTACTCTTCATTCGTATATAGGTCTAGCATATAAGGTATAGTTTTGATGTCTGATGAGTGTATCATGAGTAGGATAGTTCACCTTGATACTTCCTTAGTCTTGTTATGCTAGACTTTTGGACTTGAATAGGATAGTTGTCCCTTCTTAATGTCATTAACTTCATTTATAAGCTCTGGACTCTTAGGTGTAGTTTTTTTTCTATTTGTATTATGTATATATCTACCTTATCTTTGTAGCTCAGTTGGCAGTTACCTAGTTTTTACTATTCGTTTGGTATGCATACTATACTTCTGTAGCCTGCAGATCATAGTACGGGTTATAACCGTTGATTATGCAAAGCTGCCATTGTTCAGAGCCTTTATGCGAACTCCTGGCATTCATAGTAGTACTCATATCTCTCTTTGTAATAGACTAGTCTCTATATTGAATACAGAGATAAATTATATCAGTGTAATTCTCTTGATGGATCACTTTTGTACTCTTATTACATTTATAAGCTCTTGTATTGATACCACCAGCTTTTGGGATTTTCTTATGTATTGACCTTTACTATATATATATATATTACACATTCTTTTACTTTTATTGTTGAGTAATCTGATACTATCCATTCCGGACTATGGGTCAGCTTGCTTACTAGTGGGTTGTGGTAGGCGCCATCATGACTTGAGAAATTGGGTCATCATATTATGACTCGTGAGGATACATTACGAGTCGTTACCACGACTCGTGATTTGGATAGTAACTAAAGGAACCATTGCTAGTTTGGTTATGAGTCACACCCTACGAATCATGACCAGACCTTGCTTGTGGATTCTTAGCCGTCACTAGGACAACACCCTTGGTCCATCTCACTGGTTTGGTCACAAGTCCCACCCTACGAGTCGTGACCTCACCTAATGGCTCATTAGGTACCAATCTTTATTAGGATAGAAACTTAGGGAACCAACATTGGTTTTCTATGGATGGCACTATATGACTCGTATGGAGTCTTCACGACTCGTTACCAAAGTCGTACCTTGGGCAATGAGCTCAAAATACAAAAATTTTTGAGGTAAAAATTAGAGGTGTTACAAAGTTAAACCCATATATCCCATGAGTGTATTTAGGATGGATCGAGCTACCTAGACAAGGTTAATGGTTTTAAAACTCTTTCATTCATTACCTTTACCCTATCTTTGCATCTTATATATATAAATAGGAATTGTGCATATGGTTTTGAATAATTTTGTACATGGCATTATTTTATCACTTTTCCTATGTTACATGCCAGTGCTTATCCCACTGACAGTCCTATGATGCTTGTCGTTTCATGATGTATAGTTTGAAAACTTTTTCGTTGCTCATGTGAAGCGTTAGGTTGATTAGCACGTCTATTGAGTTCTTGTGAAGTAGTAAGCCTCCATTCTTCAGAAGACCTTACAATTTCATTATTCTTTCATTTTTGAATTCAGTACTTATGGATTCATTTTATTATCATAATTGGGGGTATGTCCCGAAGTAGTTGCTTTTCTAGTTTTAGAGGCTATTGTGTACAAATGTGGGATGGTTATTATTTTTACTCTTAGTTTCATTTTTGTTATCTATTCATGTTTTTATTTCTACCTTGACTTGGGTTTCACATTATTTTTATTATAATTATTATGGTCTTAAGGTTAGACTAATAGAGTGGTCTTCGGTCCATGGTGGGCTTGAAATACCCTTCACGGCCAGTGCCGGGTTGGGTCGTGATAAACTTAGTATCATATCTAGGTTTAGAATCATTGGATGTTGAAAAATTCATGGTATGTAGAGCCCTATTTATGGGTGTGTAGCACACCATACTTATAAGGAGGAGACAATAAGGCATTTAGAAAAAAATTCTATTCTTGTGTTCTGTTTAGGGCTGTAGAGTCTAGTGTTCTGAAACTTCTCTAACTCTTGCCTTTGTCTTGTTTTGTATAATGCCTCCCTGAAGATCTGATGTTTGTAGAAACTCTTCTGAGAACTTTTTTCTACATGAGGAGAATATGGGGGGGGATTCGCCCTATGTACAAAGTACAGACCCAGTCTAGCGTCCCTTCTTCTGATTGTACTACACCATATGGGGTTACACAGGTCCCTAATAGTCCTCATCGGTCTTCCCAGGATAGTGACACTTATGATCAGCTTCCTCAGGGAGATATCTCTAATGCTGAGTTCTATCAGTATATTTATTTCTTACTCAATTAGTGGCATCATAATCTCATCAACATAACCATGATAGTTCTATTGCTCATTCATCTGAGGTCACTCGGGGAGGCCAGTTATGAGATTGATCCCCCAACCTTTATAGTCTCTATTGTTGAGAAGGAACCGCAGGGATTTATAATGAGATGGAGAAATCTTTAGGGTAATGTATGCAACTGACGTTGAGGGTGTTGAGTTTGTTGCATATCTATTGAAGTATGTAACTCATCAGTGGTATAAGGATTATGAAACAATATGGGGTGATGATGTTGCACAGGCAATGTGGGATGAATTTTAAGGGGCCTTTCTTGATTACCTTTTCCCTCAGGAGTTGAGGGAAGCTAAGGCAGAGGATTTTGTTAATTTGAAGCAGCATAAGATAAGTGTGAAGGAGCATGCATTACAATTTTAGAAGATGGATCGTTACGCTCTTGAGTTAGTGTCTAGCAAAAGTTCTAAAGTAAGAAAGTTTGCTTTTGGGTTGTCCCACGACTTGGTATCGGAATGTAAGGTTGCAATGTTAAACAATGACATGGATATATCCAAGATTGTGGTTTATATGTAGAAAGTGAAGGATGAGAAGATGGCACAGATATGAGGAGGCAGAACAAGAAGTTCAGTCCCAAGGGGACTAACACTGGAAATTACCTTTACTGGCGTTGGTGGTCTATATGATCGCATGCTTGATGAACGCTTGATAAATATATTTGGGATGGAAATTGGCTTGATGGATTTAGTTTTCCCTTGGGTTTTCCTCGGTTCATACAACTAACATGCACTGGGACTCTTTTAATAGAGAGAGATTAACCTATATACCCCATGTATGTCTTTGGGGAAAATCGAGCTACACAGACTAGGTTAATGGCTTTAAAACTCCCATATTCATGACCCTCTCCCTATCCCGACATCTTATATATGTATACATAAATATGTGAATCTAATTTTGTCATATTTTGGACATATCATAATTTTATCACTTCTATTGAGTTACATTCTAGTGCTTATCCCACTGACCATCCTAGGACAATATATCATTTCATGATGTAGGATCTGAAGACTTTTCTGCTATTCCGGTGCACCATTAGGTGGTTTAGCACGTCTATTGAGTTGCTGTGAAGTGATGACCCTCCATCTTTCGTAAGGCCTTATCATTTCATTATTCTTTCATTTTTGATTCATTGCTTATGGATTATTTTTTGCTGATAGTAGGGGGCATGTCCTGACTTAATTTTTATTCTAGTTTTAGAAGCTGTTGTGGACAAATGTCGGATAGTTATTGTTTTGACTTAGTTTCATTTGAGTTGTCTATTCACCTTTTTTTATTTCTATCTTGACTTGGCTTTCGCATTGTTATTATTAAAGTTATCATTATACTCTTGAGGTTAGACTAAGAGGGTGGTGTCTGGTACATAGTGGTCTTAAGATACCTGTCAGGGTCATGTTTGGGGTTGGTGCCTGATAGGTCATTAAAATATCAACTACTAAAAGGACTTTAATCTGTGAAAGTTGATGATTAGGAGGTACCTAAAGCCTCAATCAAGTGAGGATATTGGTCTGCATTTCACTCTAGATCTCCCAAGTAGCCTCCTCTACTAGGCGGTGCCTCCACAAAACCTTTACAATAGGAATCTCCCTAGCACGCAACCACCTGATATCACTAGACAAAATGAGGATAGACTTATCCATAAAGGTCAACGGCTTATCTAGCTAGACTTAGTCCCATCTAAGCAAATGAGATGGATCAGGAATGTATCGCCGCAACATGGAGTCATGGAAAATAGAATGAACAACAGAAAAATCTGGAGGTAAGGCAAACTCCTACGCTACCTCGACAAATTTGCATAGAAACTCGAAAGGTATAATATAATTATGGCTGATCTGTAACACCCCGTATTTTTTTAGCAAGAAATTGAACCGTTGTTCCTACATTTTAAAACTTTAATCAAATGATTTATGTTTGAATACATGTGTCATGATCATTATCCTAGTGTGAAAAGTGCTTATGCGGTGGAAAAATGTTCGTAGGAATCACTTAGAGAAAAGTTGAGCTAAGAGCCTTTGACTCGGCCAAATTTTTAGTATTCTATTCTACAAGGGTCAACTTTGAACGTGTATAACTTCTTACATATGAGGAATTTTACATCTCAAGACCATCAACTTATAGATAATTGAATACTCTTTCTAATGCTAATAATTTTGCCTTAATCTGATATCCGAGAGACACTCTGCTACCATTTTTGTGAGAAACATTAATCGTAACACCACGTGATTTTAACGCTTAAATAATACATTTGAAATGACCTTTGAAACCCTTAATTCAATGATAAACCATGTTTGATGTTATGGGATATGTTGGGGTATTTTTTGACGTTGGAATTAGGTGTGTGTCGCTAAATAGACCCTTCGCTAAGGCTGTGTGTTTCATGACAGACGCCAATAGACACTGGATGGGGTGTGCTTTTAGCATGCGCCGCCCACCCTCAGGTGTGCTTTGGCTTTGTGTCTCCCAATAAAAAACAAGTGCCAAAATTGCTCCATTTGGACTTAGTTTAAAGGTGTTAAGTTTTTTTCAGACCCCTAAACCGTTTTTAATCCTTCTTAAATGAATTAAGAAGTCTTAAAACACGTTATTGCCCACTATTCATGAGATTAACTCACGTAAGCCCTTCCCCTTCATCAAAAATCAAGAAATTCAAACTCTCTCTCTAATAATTCAAGTACCCAAGCTCCAAGTTCAAGTGTTCTTGAAGGATTCAAGTGATTGAGGTATATGGGGTATTCATCAATGGGTGCCTTTCACCTATTGGGAACAAAAACCCTCTTTTTGGTTTAAAGTATAAATTGTATCCAATTTTATTAAATTATCCATTCCACTTATGAACTTAAGCTAGGTATTTTTTAGTAATTTGAATTCAAGCCATGTCAACATGTGTTCCTATGTAAACTAGTTTATTAAATGCTTGTAATTTAAATTACTCATGTTCTATTCAAGTGATTCCACGTCAAATCTTTAATTTATGAATAACATCATGCGAATATGTTGTTTTCTCAAGTTTAACTCATCCCCATGTTTAGGTTCATGTATTTCACTCAAATATTGAAATGTTTTATGTCTTGGGTCTTTCAACTATGATTTTATGCCACTGTTTTAAGTGTTGTTTATGTATTTTGTGATCATTCAGTGCTGAAGGGTTATGAACATCCAATACCTATCTGTTTATACATATCTTTGTTTTTAAGTTACAAGTCAGATATGTTATGATTTTTATTACAATAATCATACTACCATGTTCATGTTGTG
Source organism: Capsicum annuum (assembly GCF_002878395.1). Taxonomy (NCBI): domain Eukaryota; kingdom Viridiplantae; phylum Streptophyta; class Magnoliopsida; order Solanales; family Solanaceae; genus Capsicum; species Capsicum annuum. Next base: position 95,826,347 of record NC_061115.1, read on the forward strand.
AACTTATCAGTACAATACCATTTCATAGTACACCCAAAATAATACCATTGTCATTTAGTTGGGAGTAGGATTTAGCACTGAGCGAACCTAGGGATGGGGGCTCACCCACCAGTTCTGACTGGGTTCTTATTAGTTATCCCTAAGTACAAGAACTACATACCCAGCAAAGGATTATGAGATATCACCCTCTAGTTTTGGATAGATACTATCTCTGGATTCACCCACCAGTTTAGGACTGACTCCCTAGTCCTTTAGGATATCAAATTAGAGGATCAACACAACCATGTGTTAGTACCTATGGAAAGGTACTGACACCCATATAACTGGGGTTATTGGTTGAACCCGGATTAGCTTGGATTAGAGCATATCAGTTACATGATACATCCCACAGTTTCTGTTAATATTCAGTTTATCTTTGTCTAGGGTTGATTAACAAAGTAATAATATTTCATTAATTATATAGTCAAATTTACAGATTATTCATGTTATTTAGATCATGTTAGTACATACTATACTATTCTCAGTTTTACGTGTTCATGTTTTCATGCTCAGTATCCATACATAATCCTCAGTTCAATTTTTAACATGTTCAACATTACATGAGATTTACGCACAACATTCTTGTTTTTACTGTTTCCCAGTCTATAGTATTATTTCTAGCTCATCATTTATAAATCTCACTATGACTTACAGTTTTTACGTATAACCATGTATTAAATGTATGTTTTGAAAATAACTTATGTCCTCTGCATTAAAGAATGTTTAAAATACTTCCATGATTTAGAGCATGTCCCCATATACTTAATACATTCAAAAGTACTGACCACATATATGCATTTATGGCTATATTCCTTTATGATGTAGGTAGCAGATCTAGTCCATACACTATGGTCAGACAGTTCTTAGCTTTCGGCCAGCAGGTGATGAGTTCTCTTGTTATGGGGACTCCAATCAGTTGTAGTTCATGTACTATATTGTTATTATTCTTATGTATTTATTTATAGTAGTTGGAGGTATATCCCAACCACCTACAGTCAGTGTAGTAGAGGCTTCATAGATAGTCAGTCAGACTCATGATATGTAATTCAATTTCTTTCTTCACATTTATCATGTTGTAAACTTTATCAATATTACATTCATTTAGATTTCCTCATAATTATGTTTCCACTCAGTAAATTTAGTTATTATATACTTTTTAAATTAGTTTCTTAAGTATCATGCCAATACATGGCTTAGCTTGGTATCACTTATGGTTATAAGCATCGTATTACGACTAGGGGATGGCCTCGGGTTGTGACATGAGCTCGCCTTTTGGCTCGATCTTCATCACACCCTTCATGTGCAATACACGGAAGAATACCTGATCACCAAGTCAAAATCTCAATACATGAATTCTATGATCTACGTAAGCCTTCTCCCTACTCTGAGCCGCTCTAAACCTATCATGAATCACCCCGACTCTGTCAAACGACTCCTAAAGGAAATTAGTACCACGGGGTTTAATATCAAAAGTCTCAAACTATCCAATTGAGGATCTACATATCTGATAACGCTCAACTTACACCTCAAATTAGTGTAAGGCGGTCGTCGTCAATATATTTACCCAACTTTGGAGTCAGGGTCAAAACCACAGGGAACAATGTGAGTGGCGATTAAACTAGTTTGAAATTTTAGCTACAAGTTAAATTCAAACAATCGATATAAAAAGATAAAATGGGTTTTTAAGGTTCACAGAGAGTTAATTGTCACTTTCAATATTTTAGTGTTTAAAATAAGTCTAAATGGGAAACCAGAGCTATGTTCACCAAGGGTTTTAGGAATTAACAGATACTAGGTAATGCTAGAGATTCTCGAAATGAGTAGAACAACAGAATATTCCTGACGATTATACTATTTGACTTATCTCTCCACCTCACCAGACAATTTATTATCTAATTCTCTAGAACTTAGATAACTTATCTATTTCCAATAGGATGTTATCTCAGGTAGATTAATCCAGTTATGGCATTAATCATTAAATAGAAGGTTGGTAACTTCCGAGGCCCTGTTGATAATTCACGTCCTCTAGTCTATTTCTCCATTAGAAGCAAATAAAACCTAAGGCATAATCTAATGTTTGCAACCACTAGATTTTAGTTGAAAAATAGAATTCCAAGATGTTTTACTACTCTTTGAATCCGTTAAACACCTAGTATCATATCAAACCCTAATCCATGGATCCCGTAACTCCGGATAATGAAATTAGCCGCTCATAATTTTATGAACGAAATAACAAGTTGAATTCATGATTATAATGATAAAATTACGAATGGATAGAAAACAACAAGTAGTTCTTCCGATTTAATCACAAGGTAGAAACCCCAAAAATAGTTGAGACGAAAACACAAGAATATTTTATGAAAGAGAGCAAAAATACGTGTCTCTCCACTTAGAGTTGATGTCTGATAGATGAATTATTAATTTATCAAAAACCCTAAAAGATGATATTTATACTAAAGCCTAATTAAGGAAATAAAATAACAAAATTAATAAAATTATTCAGAATAGGTGACGCCCAGGCTGACACCGCATCTAGAAGTTCACGCCCTATCACGGATGGCATCAAAAATGCTTCAGTTGCCTTCAAAATATGTCTTATGCTGACGATGTAGCTGACACTGCATCACCGATCTGACGGCGTATCACCAACGTCATCAGATTTTTCCTTCAAACTCAATTCTCTGGTTTTGGTTGACGCCCTTCATGGAATCTTATCACTAACTTGACGCCTAATTACTAACGTTGTCAGAACTTCTTCTCAGGCTTCAAGTTTCTGGTTAAGGTTGAAGCTGATGCTCATAAGCTATCCCAAGGATGAGGACACATCACGGAGGTCGTCAGCCATGATTTCTTCTATTTTGCTTAGATTTTCAACTCTTTTTCTCCATTGTCATTTGTTTTTATTCCTCCACCCTTTTGCTGCAATATCATGAGAAAACACATCAAAACAGCAAGAGTTGCTTCAGAATTCACAATTATTTTGAGCTAAAAAGCATTAAATGTGTTAGCGGTTGCTCACACATCAATATCCTACCATATAAAGCCTCAAAATGCAGCACTCTAAAATCTATAAGAAAGGCTTGGAGCACCTGAATCATCCGATTTGACTGACCAGTCGGTCTATGAATGAAAAGTTGTACTAAGATCCACCTAAGTACCCAACTCCTCCTGAAAAGCTATCAAAAATATGGAAGTGAAAATCAAAACTCGATACGAAATGATAGATATAGGCACACCATGCAAATGAACTGTCTCACTAACATAGATGTGCGCCAACATTCCCACTCTAAAGGATATATACATAGGAATGAAATTCCCAACTTGGCAACCGATCTACAATGACCCAAATACCATCAGAACCATGGATATGCGAGAAAAACTACTAACCAAGTCATGGTAATACCCTCCCATTTCCACTAAAGAATGGCCAACCTCTGAATCAATCCACCTAGTTGTTGATTTTCGGCTTTCACCTAGTGACAACAAAGGCAACGAGCTACAAAGTTTGCCACATACCTCTTCCTACCACTCCACCAATAATATTGTCTCAAATCTCTATACATCTTATCTATATCAAGATGAATAGAATATTGAGAGCTTCAAGGCTCATCAAAAATCAACTGAATCAAATCACCAATCCTTGGAACACAAATGTGTCTACCAAATCTCAAAACACGCTCAGAATCTATGGTATCCCTCTTGGAATCACCACTCAACACCTGATCACGGAGGATACAAAGTCTATTATCCTCAAACTGACAATCTTGAATCTATAAATAGTAAGGGCCACTCCTTAACACTAGAAAGATTCCTTTGAGGTTCTGAAATGTCAAGTTGAAATATCAAGTTGGCTAAGGACTGAATGGCCTGTGCCAATGACCTTTAAGAAACTGAAATACAAACATAACTACCAATACATACTTCCTTCATACTCAAGTGTATGCTACTATATTTGTCTTTTTTGGAATGTACAAATTAATGATATCATAATCTATAATCAACTCTATCAATATATGCTACCTAGCATTAAGCTCTCTTTAGGTCATAAGATGCTGAAGACTACAATGATTTGTGAAAATCTCACAATGCTCACCTTAATATAATGCCTTCAAATTCGAAATGCGTAAACTACTACCACCAACTCAAAATCATGAGTGGGGTTGTAGTACTCTTGCTCCTAAATTTACCTCAAAGCATAATTGATAACACAACCCTAAAGCATAAATACACAACCTAAACTAATACCTTAAGAATCACAATACTTGGTAAATACCTCACCCTCATCTACAAGAGCCGAATATGAGCTGAAGTAACAAACTCCTTGAGATTTCCAAAATCTTGACTCATACTCCTTGGGCCACAAAAAGGAACCTCTTTTTGAGTCAATCTACCCATCAGTGCTCAAATCGTAGAAAAATACTTGATGAATTATTGGTAATAACTAGCCAAACCAATGATGATACAAACCTCGATTGGATATATATATCTATCCCAATCATGAATGGCCTCAATCTTTGTTGGGTCTACCATAATCCTATCCTTAGACACCAAATGCCCAAGGAATGTCCCCGACTTTGGCCAAAAATCACACTTAGAGAACTTAGAGAAAGGCACATGATCTCTCAATCTCTGGAGTATAATACTAAAATATTATGCATGTTCCTCTTTACTCCCCGAATACACAAGGATATCATTGATAAAAACAATCACAAAGGAGTCTAACTAAGTCATGAACACTCAGTTCATGAAATCCATAAATGTGGATGGGATATTAGCCAATACAAAAGACATTATTAGGAACTCATAATGACCATAATGGTTCCTAAAAGTTGTCTTCAGGATATCCTCATTCCGAATCCTCACCTAATGGTGAAAATACCTCAAATAAACCTTAGAAAACACTGTTGAACCATGAAGTCGTTCGAATAAGTCATCAATACAAGGCATAGGACAATAGCTCTTCACAGTCACCTTACTTATCTGCCTATCATCAATATACATATGTATGGATCCATTTTTACCAATGCTCCAATTGCTGCATAATAGAGTTGTAATTCAGTTGTTATTCTAGATGTTCGTCAAATCTATAAAAAAAACAAAGGTTATTTATATTCCTCAAAAACCCCTTCCTATGTCATCATTTAATATTTTTGGATTGTTTAATAAATTCCTCATACAAAAAGGAATCCAAAATAACCACCTCATCTAATGGAACAATCGTCTTTGGATCACCCACACACTTTCTGAACATCGAAACATAAAACACTAGATGAATGGAGCTCCAACTAGAAGGCAGTTCTAATTCATATGCAACATTATCAACCCTCTTCAAAACTATATATAGACAAAGATAATGAGGACTGAGCGTTACCTTCCTACCAAACCATATCACTCTCTTCATGCAGGATACTTTAAAGAACACCCAATCACTAATAGTGAACTCTAACTCTATTTTTCGTATATTTGCATATGGATTTTGATGACTTTGGGCAGCCTTATGCCTATCCCAAATCACCTTTACCTTCTCCATGTCTTGTTGAACTAAACCCAGACAAAATATATTTGTTTTACCGACCTTGAACTTCCCAATAGAAGACCTACACCTTCTACCATACAAGGCCTCAAATGGAGCCATACCAATGCTTGAGTGATAACAATTGTTGTAGGAAAATTCTATGAGAGGCAAGTAGTCAACCCAACTACCACCAAAATCAAAAACACATATACGAGGCATATCTTCCAAATCCTAAATTATCCTTTCGTCTTGCCTATCTCTTTGTGGTTGGTAAGTGGTACTAAGGGTATCCTTTGTCCCCAAACCTTGCAAGAATATCCTCGTAAAGTGAGATAAGAAATGAGTACCCCAATCATATATGATGCAAACTAGAGTACCATGCAACTTCACAATCTCAACGATGAACAACAAGGCATAATCCTCTAAAGAGAAATGAATGCTCACTTGCAGGAAATGAGTATACTTAGTCATCGTATCCATTATGAACTAAATCGAATCAAATTTCTTGTGAGACTATGGAAGACCAGAAATAAAATCCATATTAATCATCTCCAATTTCCATAGCGACAATGCAATCTCTTAAGTTAACCCACCGAGCCTTAAGTTCTCAACATTCACTTGCTGGCACATACCATGCACTTAGACACAAAATTGGCCACATCTCTCTTCATATTATGCAACCAATAAACCTACTTAAGTTCATGATATAAATTCATCGAACCATGATGAATAGTATAATGCAACTCATGGGCTTTGGCCAAAATTCTCCCTCGCAACCTATCAATATTAGGAACACATAATCTACCTTGATACCTCAAGATACCATCACCATTGATCTCAATAATCATAACCTTCTGGCTACCTACAACATTCTTGATTTTCATCAAGATAGGATCAAACATCTATTTCTCCTTACCCTCAGCACCAAGCGATGACTTCTCCCCCTTTTGAAAAATCACACTACCATTTTTGGAGTCCAAAAGATGTACTTTAAGATTAGCCAGATGATGAAAATCCATCACCAAATCCTATTTTGCTTCTTCCATATGAGATAAGCTCCCCATGGACAACTTTCTAAGAGCATCAACAACGACGTTAGCTTTACCTAGGTGACAGTGAAAACACATGTCATATTCCTTGAGCAACTCAAGCCATCTCCTCTGGCTTAGATTTAGCTCATTCTAAGTGAACACGTATTGCAAGCTCTTATGATCAGAATAGATATCAACGTGGACTCCATGCAAATAATTTCGTTAGATCTTTAATAAAAACACCACAGTTATAGACCTTTTTTAGCCAGAATGGAGTTACCTACTGGGGTGGACACAAAGAAGGGGTTTAAAATACATTACGGATTAAAACCAAAATAGATAGCTACATAAAGGGTTATATAAGAGAAGGTAGACACGAGATCAAGTAGATAATATACATCATACGAGAAGATTTTAAGCATACAAGTAACAATATTAGGGGACGCCTCAGAATCTTGGTGAGTGGCAAGATTATGCAAACGATTTTGACCAGTGCTGGTGCCAGAAGCAGACGCAAAATCTTTTGGTGTGGGATTTGATGAAGACATAACATGAATCTCATTTTCCCCAGATGCAACCTTAGAAGGGAAATCCCTTTGCATATGACCAATCTGATCGTATTTAAAGCACTTATTCCTCCCCTATTTACAAACACAATAGTACACCTGACCATAAAATTAATAAAGAGGATACGATGATGCTAACTGAGCCCCACTAGTTGAGGATGTCTTCCTAGGGGTCTAAACCCACTTTTACATCGGGAATGATGATCACACAATGACTTAGGATTAGGAGAACTAGTTGTAGAGTAGGAACCAAAATTGCCCTGCTTCTTCTTAGACCATTTTCCACCATCTCTACTACTTTTCTACCGACCTCTACCCTAATCAAAATAGAAAACTTCTTATTCTTTCTTTCACTCATATCTTCTTACTTTTTTCTTCCCTTTTCCACTTATTACATATACACTACATGTCCAAAGATGTTCATATGCTTGTTTAATAAGGAAGCCTTGCTCTTAAAAATTAACTAACCAGACAATCTAGAGGAAAACTTCCTTATTCTATCCCTAAAGCTAGACACAAATTCTAGAGCATAATGCGATAGTTGATGAAAGTTCAAGGCATTCTCCTATACTGTCATCCACTGTCATCCTACCTTAGCTTAAATTCATGAATTCCTCAGCTTTTACCTACCTCAACTACTAAGGAAAGAAGCAATCATGTAAAGCACAAGAGAAATCATCCCACATGTAGACTCAACACCATCTACCTCATATAACTAATATGCCGTATCCTTCAATTGATAATATGCAAACTCTACAACCTCCACTCCAGTAGCATACAACATATGAAAGATATTTTCTATCTGATTAATAAAATTTTAAGGATCTTCCTCAACTCTATAACTAGTGAAAATAGGAGGACTCAACCTCATAAACTGGCCAAATCTAGTAGCCTCAAAAAATGAAGCAACAGAAGCAACACACTCATTCTGAGAGGCCACAAATTGGATAAGAAAAATGAATCGATTGGCAAAACTTAACATTACATACATTGGCTTAGGGTGCATAAGGAGGGATATGGGGAACCAATGGAGCTCTCTCAGGGAAATGAGAAGCAGAGACTCTCGACTAGGTCTGAACTCTTGGAGTTGGACTAGTTTCATCCACATTGTCCTTAGATAGGACAGAAGAGTTTCTATGAACATCAGATCTTCAGGGAGGCATGATCGAGAAAATAAATAAATGAAAATTAGAAGATATTCAAAAACTTTGACTCTACATCTTAAAATAGAACAACAAGAAAGTAAAGCAATGATAAATGCATCATAACCTCTCCCTATAAGTTTGGCACTCTATTTGCCCATAAAAGAGACTCTACTTGTCATGGCTTTATAGGCACCCAATGAAACCAAACATAGGCTCAGATACCATATTTGTCATGACCCAAACCAGGGCCTGACCATGATGTACATCTCAAGTACCACGTGCAATGGAGATCACCTCCTACACCAAACCAAACAATACATAATATCTATAATATTGAATGAATTCCATACATATAACAAGATAATTCAAAGAATAAAGTGTATGTCAATAACTAATAACCATCGATCTACTAAAACAACTGACTAACATCACCCAAGTCCACAATAACCCAACAAAGACTTCTAACATAAGTACCAAAAAGCGGTTTTGGTTGAGACATGTCCCCGACTCTGATAGATGACAATGATAATGAAAATGATGATGTTAATGATAATGAGACTCTAAAATCTAATCAATGATAAGAACTAATGAAATTGTTAAGTCTTCCAAAGTGTGGAAGCCAACCGCTTCACCAAAATAAATTGATGAACCTAGAATAACCACCTAACTCTGTGTAGAAAAAGTAGTAGTATCTCTGGTGCTTGCATTATGTAGGGATAAAATGTCCTGAGATGGTTAGTGAGGTAAGCACTTGAATTTATCTGGGGATAAGAATAACATAATACTGTGATCAATAGTTTAAAATCATTCAAAACCAATGTATATAATCAAATCATATACATATATATTACATGCCGGGATAGGGAACAAGGCTGAACTTACACTTTACAACTTTAGCCTGGATTGTGTAGCTCAACTATCATAACATAAGAAATCACCCACAGGCTATATGGGTCCAGATCTCCACCAGATGGTAGGACCGCAATATATGTGGTTGCACAATTTAGATGGTACACATATGCACTATAAGGGACTAAAACTCCTGGCAGATCAAGGTAATAAGAGAACCAAAGAATATAAAATGATGTAGGGTCTTCGAACCTCCCAATCAATTAATAATAATAAGAGGGACTCTAACCAGATGGTCATATAGACCCCTGCATCGGCAACCGTGGTTTCCAGTATTGGCTCCTCAAGACCTATAATTTCATGACTCAGCTACACAACCACCATTAAAGATAACTTAAAACAATTAGCACATGCATAATCATTTATTAAACCATGATATATATTTTGGAATACATTAGTGGTATTGACCTACCAACTACACTTTCAAGGTAATGTTAGTATGCCACACCATTTATCATTATTTGGGGGAATCACAATCCCCTTTGGTTCAATTACACATTGGCTTAGAGAATTGCATAAACCCTTAAGGTTTAATTCCAAAATCATTAATCTTAATTGTCTTTTTACGTTATGGAGTAGGTTATGAGTAGTTCAATATGCATACTTTTCATATTAAAAACTAATTTTACAATATGGGGTTGGGGTTGTAACCACTTCAAAAGTTACAAGTTTTGGGAATCCTAATCCCTAGTTTATTCACCATTCCTATGCATCAATTTAATTTTCAAACCACCATTTAAATGTAACCTATGTAGGAACAAACATAAATCATTACATAAACAACAATTATTTAAGACCCTCAACCCATGTTTTAAAAACCAACCTCAAGAAAATATGAAAACACTTTAAAACTCATGTTTTTAGCAAATTAATATATAGGGAAGAGTAACATGCCTGAAATACAAAGTATCATAGAAAGACTTCAACCTTGAGCCTTTAGATTGCCTATTTATTGGAAACCCTAAGTGTAGTTGCATGAGTGAATTTACAAGAGACTTGGGAGTGTATGAATATGTTATGAATGAGAAATAACCCTTCTTAAGTGCTTTATAAATATGGGATTTTAATTGGGTAATAAGGGAATTTTCCAAAGTGCCTCTAATTTAAAAACTAAAATTTAGACATTAGTGATAGTATAGACTCAATATGACTGGTCACCACAAGTCGTAGCCAAGACAGTCTCCAAGGAACTCATAATATTTTGACCTTATGATTCAACCTATATGACTCATAATGGGACCCTATGACTCATAGGGTCCAATCATAGTCAACCCAATAACCACCCGGGTATACACTGGACATCCTACAATTTACACCCAATAACTTCTAATCATTCCTTATGACTCATAGTGAGACACTCGTACTAAGAGCAGAAGTAAGCCATACACTTTTTGATTTTGGTATAATTTGGTCCAATGACTAGTGAAGACTCCTTACGACTCATTAGGGGAGTCGTAGTTAGGACAGTGAAGATAAAATTTTAGAAACTTCCAAGGACCAAAAAGCTGGGGTGTTACACTATAGAAAAGTAAATAACCTATTACAAGCCCCTATAAGCCAGGAGGGTACACAAAAAGATAGCATAACCCAAGCCACCATAATTTACCAAATCTCAGGGTACAACTAAACTCTATCCACATAATGCCATATTACCACAAATTACACTTTTGGACTTAAAATCGACACCCATATCATCAATATCATTATCTAGAACTAATATTATAAGCATCAATATCATCATTATCATACAACTTATATAATAATTAATATTGTAGAAATATTCATAATTGACCCGATTATTATATAATCACTATCATACTAATCTTTCAGATTTGAATCCGGTATATATGTCATCAATGTCATTATTAATATCCAAACTCAAACTAGTAAGTATATCATATCATCATTAATATCTGGACTCAAACTAGTAAGTATATCATTAATATTATAAGAAATATCCAAACTCAAACCAGTAATCGTTCATTCAATCTCATAAGTAATAGCATAACCAATAACATTATAACTAACATAATCGATAAGGTTCAACAATCAATATTCAAGCCATCATCACCATCAAGTGCCAAAGTTTCTCAGTATTACCTAAATAATAAATTTTAAGACATACCACAAGCATATAAAAAGATTTCAATAGCTAACACCAATCTTGGCCCAAGGTGGGCCAAAAGCCCACTTCTAAATCATCGAAGTCCACTGCTAGGAAATTTCTACCACAAACTAGGATAAGGGATCTAATTTTAGTTATCAAATAAGCGTTAATTAACTCTAAGCTAGGAATTCTACTAATGGTTTAAGCAACTAAGCTAAAACACTTAAATTATAATACTCAAAAAGCCTAGATTGTTCAACTAACCCGAATATGCCAATTTCATCACCAACACATAAAACCTATCCAAATATAATATAATATCATATACATACTATGACATAGCTCAATCTATGAAAAGAGAAAACCTAGCTTATCTGGATGCCAAAGAAATCTTAAAGAATCTACTAAATAATTGACTTACTCTTTTGAGAAGCCTCCATAAGATGACAAGCAATAAAAATCACAATCTACTCATCAAAACAAGAACAGTGATACCTATATTGCTCAATTGTGCTTTTAGCCCAATAATACACTAAAACAGCATGTGGTTCCCTCTTGTAAAGAATCACAATTTTTAAATCAATCCAACATTCCCATATACTCAAGGAGTAATTTTTCTTAAAAATAGGTGAAATTGGAGCTGAATTGGGACTAAAATCAAGCTATCAAGCCTTTGGGGTTTTTAAAAAGAAATGGTAAAATCTACTATGAAATTAGAGAAATCATACCACAAATTTAAAAGATAATCACATAATAATCATCACCCAATCTCCCAAAGCACCCACAAGTTCTAATTTAAGCTTTTTCACTCCTTAGGGTTTAAGTTAGAAGAGAATGGATAAAGAAATGGGCAAAATCAAAGATGAAAATGGTCTATTTATACCCAACCGAGGCATTTAAGTTTCTTTATCGAGACCTATGGCTCACTATTATGGCATATTCTGGCTGCTAGGATGAGTCGTTATTGCGACCTAAAACACTGTGATCACAACATATAAGTGTCCTGTCAAAGGAGTCGCATCATGTCCCTTAGACTTGCTATTAATGATCATACCAGTTATAGTCGATACTTTAAATTTTCTAAGTGTCTTCTAAGGCCTAGAATTCATTTGGAATATCGTATATGCAAAAAGACTATACTACCATACTAACTTAGATGTTCTTGACTCAATGGGGCTATTAAAATTCCCATCGAGGTTATTTCAACTAAAAATGAGTCCCACACCCATATTTTATTTTATTAACTTTTTAACCAATAGGACAAAATAATTTTGGGTGCCTCAAGACCAAAACCAAAAGTGCCCCTAGGCTAAAAATTACATCCTAGAGCTGTTGGAATAGTCAGAATTTCATACGAGGTCGTATGATTGAAGTTTTCTCTCTAACATATTCTTGTAGACTCTAAGAGTGAGGTGGATCATGCGAATCACCTTTGCATTGTACTGCATACCTTGAAAGAGTAGCAGTTGTATGCCAAATTTTTTAAATCTAAATTTTGGTTGACAGCTTCCACTTTTTTGGTCATGTCATTTCTTGTAAAGGGATCATTATGGATCCAAAGATGGTTGTAGTGGTTATGAAATGGCCTAGATCTATGACTCCAATAAATATTCAGAGCTTTTTGGGTTTAGCTAGCTACTACGGGAGATTTATAGAGATTTTTTTACCATAGTTGCCACATTGACTAAGTTGACTCAAAATAAGGTTATGTTCTTGTACTTTGATGCTTGTGAGGGTAGTTTTAAGAATTTTAAGGATAAGCTAACTTTGGCTCCATTTTTGACTTGCCCCTAAGGAACTATTAGGTTAGTGATCTACTGTGATACATCTCGTGTGGGGCTAGTTTGTGTGTTGATGAATCATAGAAAGGTGATAGATTATACCTATGTACTGAAATATCTAGTGTTTTAGCCCTTAGAAAATTTCCTGGAAATCCATTCTTCGACCCTATATGATCGTAAGCACAAGCTATTTGTTGGGGTACGAGTTGTACAGTCCTGTCGTATAATGAACAGTGTTAGTTGGTGGTATTGTTTTGGTCACTAAAATACGTATGACATAGGGTATGATTCATAGGTATTGGTATAAGTCATATCAAAGACTCGTATGGTGGGCAGTTTTTGATCCTCTTGGTATTTCATTTTGCAAGGGATATGGGTTATTGTTATGGATCGTATGTTATGGTTACGACTTAGTTGGATGATTCGTATACTGTAGAGTGTTTGATTCATGGGTTGAGGCTTGGATATGATCAGTGGATACCCATTGTATAGGAGGGTATGACTCATATTGGTTAGTCGTATCCATGTGATGGGTTTTTAATGAATTTAAGTGGGGGCACTCTGGATATTTCCCTACTTATCATAACTCTGACCCACAACTTCTAATATACATATAAGGTTATTTACCTTATTATTTTATGCATTAACACTTACAAACTATTCCAAAACATCTCATAATTCTCTTAAGAGCTTTTGGGGCAAGAAGGCTAGGGTTCCATCTTATGGATTGTTTTGGGGCTTTCTTTGGGGATTTTTTCATCAATTCTTTGGTATAAGGCATTATTTTCTTCCCTCATTGTAATTTCCACTAAAGGAATGGTTTATATAATTGATTTTATGGTTTTACTATTTCATGATTTTGGTTATCAACTATTATTTGGAGGTTTTGATATTAAATACTTGGTTATGGTTTCCTATGTTTTTAATTATACCCTATATATCCAATAATGGTGGTTTTGGACAATTTTATTGAATGGTAATAGTTTAATGGTCTTTGGAATTTGCTCTGGTTACTTATGCCCCTAAGGTGTTTTATAAAATACTTATAAAAATATGTTCGTTGCATTGACTTTTTTTAATAGAAATCTGGCATGCTTTAAACTAGATGAAGGATTTATGCATGGTTTAAATGGTTTGAAAAGGCTAAAGGTTAAATAGTTAAGCTTATGGAGAACATGGAAGTCTCCCAAGTGGATTTAATCTAGAAATTTAACGGGTACGTAAGGTCCCTTTAACTTAAATGGTTTGGATATGGATATTACTTTCAAGTAATAGGGTGGTAGGATGATACAACTAATATTGGCTTTGGTTAAAAACTATTAAATAAATTGTTTTGAAATGGTTTAAATTGGGCATTAATGGTAGGGTGCGTAGCTAAGTCATGGAAGATGGCAATCCCGGGAGGACCTAAACGACAAACTCATAGGTTTTAATATAAGGGCTGTTGATTCCCACGTGCATTTTTCACATTTTATATTAGGGGATGTACTAGTTATCCCATAGGATATTCCGTAGTCGTACGGCTATACACACTGGGGCCATTTCAGTATGGGGAGATAAACCCATATAGCTTGTGGTTTGTTAGAACGACAAAGCTACACAACCTAGATAAAGGTTTTAAATGCATGCTAAACTCAGTTCGCTTTCCTAAAACTTATTTATATATGGCTATATGCATTATGGATAGCTTCACTTGGTTATATGACTGGAATTATTTTATTGTTATGCTAAGATTCATGCTAATGGTCATTTGATAAATCCGCCTTTTTATGGTTGTATACCCATACTATGTAGGAACCAACAACTTTTTTCCTTCTGTTTAGCAAATAGATTTTGTATCAATATTTAGACTGAAATGGTGAGCTTCCACCCTTTCAGAATGTATTATTTCATGTTATGCATTATTCAGACACTTATCTTTTAATTTAGATATTAGTTTTTGCTATGGTTGGGGGCATGTCCCAATCAGATTTATTTATTCTTTTGGATAGAGGATTATGGTACATTTGGCAGTTGGTATGGGTGGGATCGGTAGAGGTGTTAGCCTTAGCATTGGTATTAATATTGAGGCTGGAATTATCAAACATAATTTCTTACTATTCTATCATACTATATTTTGGGATTGATTTTCATAGTATGTTTTGGTATTCCCTTTTGGTTTATGGTGTATTGTTTGATTTGGTTTGGTTTAGAAGTTGTTGTGGTACAGTTGGACTCAATTGAGTCGGTCACAGTTGTGACCCTATCCTAGAGTCTTAATGAGAATAATAATGCTATCTTGGTAAATGTTTGAAATTTAGCTCATCTAAGGCTGGATATAGGTGGTTGGGTAGGGTAACAGGGGTGTTCCTCGGTCCTTGTTAGACTTAGGATTCCCATTAAGACAAGAACCAGGGTTGGGTCATGTAAAGTTGGTATCAGAGCATTAGGTTCATGGTCAAGTGGAAAGTCCACAAAGGCATGTCGAGTAGTGTCTCTTTTAGGGGTGTGAAGCACGCTACACTAATAAAAGAGAGGCTGCAAGACATTTAGGAATCTTTTACCTTCTTGGTATTTTATATTCAAATTTGAGTTCTCAATCCTTGAATCTTCTCTAATCTTTGTTTTTTCATCATTTAGATCACGTCTCCTTGATCTTGAAAACAAGGAAATTCTTCTGTCCCATCCGGGGATAATACTAAAGAGGTATATCCTAGATGTAGAGTATATCTTTGATCTGATGGTCCTATTCCTGAAAGTGTTGGAGTTTCTAATATTCCAGCTAGTTCTCCCTAGGTCCCTTAGGGCAACATGAAAAATAGAAAATTTCATTAGTTTATTCATATTATTTCCCTATTAGTGCCTCTTAGGTTGAACTGGGTATAACTAGTGCTTTACCTTCTGAGGACATAAGGGTTGGTCGATTTATGAAGATGGGTCCTTCAACTTTTACTGAGGTGAAGCTTGAGGAGGATCCATGGGGCTTCTTGAATGAGATGGAAAAGATATTTTGGGTAATTCATTATACTAATGTAGATGGGGTTAACTTTGTAGCTTATCAACTCTAGGATGTTGCTTATCAGTGGTATGAAGGGAAAAATAGGGATAGAGGTGATATGGAAGAAGATAGATTATAGGAAGCCTTTTTGAATGCCTTCATGTATCGATTCTTTCCTCAAGAGTTAAGTGAAGAAAAGATACAGGAGTTTTTAAACCATAGACTGAGGAGGATGCGTATAAAGAAATATGCTTTAAAGTTTCATCAGCTATCAAGGTATGCTCCTAATTTTGTCGCTGATATAAGATCAAGAATGAGGAAGTTCACTTCTAGATTTAGTATAGATTTGATTCAGGAGAGCATGACTTCCTTGCTAATTAAAGATATGGATATCTTAAGGTTGTCTGTTCATATACAATAGATTGAGGATAAAAAAAGTAGTCAGAGTTTGGGGATAGAAAAGGAAATAGGTGTAGGTTTTTTTATCTAGGAGGTGCTTAGTCTCGGGGTGATAGGGATAGTAGCAAGTGGAAGAAAAAAAAATGGGAGAGATTAGGCTTTGTTTTTGCTAGTGCTCCTTATCAGTCGAAAGACAGGTGTCATAAAGGTGGTGATAATTTTTTAGCACAGGTTGCCCAATCTCAGGCGAGCAGAGGTCAGTCAGTTTCTTTATGTCCTCCTTGTCGATTCTGTGGTTGTCCTTATTGGGTTATTACTAGGAAGGAAAAGAAAAGTGCTTCAAATATGGCCAAGTAGGTCATCGACTTGGGGATAGTCCGGTCAATAATGTTGCTACGGGGGGGAATAAGATTCCTATGGCTTTATCTTTTGCTCCTACACCTGGTGAGGTGGCATCTGCTTCTGTAATTGCTCCTTGTTCTGGTGTTATTCAGAATAGGTCGTATGCTTTAACATCCCAAAAGGAATACAAGGCATCACCTAATATCATTACTAGTAGATTAGAGCTTTTCTCTTATGATGTATATTATTTTCTTAATTTAGGGTCTACTCTCTATTACGTGACTCCATATGTGGATGTGTATTTTGGTTTTGAATAGAAAATTATTTCAGATCTTTTTGATATTTTACCACGGTATGTGACTCAATTATTTCAAAGATAGTGTATAGGGGGTGTCTAGTAGTTGTTGGTTGCAACCAGACCATAACGGATTTGTTTAAGTTGGATATGGTAGATTTTGATGTAATTTAAGGTATGGATTGGTTGTATTCTTGTTATACGCCTGGATTGTTGGGCCCATAAGGTTAACTTTAAGTTTTTTGGTGAAATGGTTATAGAATGGAAATGTAGTTCCTTAGCTCCTAGGGGGAGGTTTATTTCTTATCTTAGAGTTTAGAGGATAATCTCTAAGAGTTTTCTTTCTCACAATATGTGGGTTAAAAATTCTAACTTGAAAGGTCCTTCTTTGTCTTCAGTCCATATGGTTGATAAGTTTCCAGAGGTCTTTGCAGATTATCTTCCAGGTGTTCCTCTAGATAGGGAAATAGAGTTTGGTATTAATTTACTTTTGGACACTCATCCAATTGCTTTTCTTTCGTATAAAATGGATCAGATTGAACTGAGGGAACTTAAAGAGTGACTTAAGGATCTTTTGGATTAAGGGTTTATTCATCCTAGTGTTTCTCCATGGGATGCACCAGTATTGTTTGTGCGTAAGAAGGATGGTTCCCTTTAGATATGCATTGACTACAGGATGTTATACCAGGTGATAGTCAAGAACAAGTATTCTCTTCCTTAGATAGATAACTTATTTTACCCGTTACAAGGTGCCAAGTTCTTCTCTAAGATATATCTTCAGTCTGGGTACCATCAGGTTAAGATTAGGGAGGTGGATATCCCTAAGATGACATTTTGTACTAGGATGGGAGATTTCAGTTCTGGGTAATGTCATTTGGGTTTACCAATGCTCCGACAATATTTATGGACTTGATGAACAAATTGTTCAAGTAATATTTGGATCTCTTTACCATTGTGTTTATTAATAACATTCTGGTTTATTCGAACAGTGAGGTGGATTATGCTAATCATCTCTATTTCGTGTTGCAGACCTTAAAGGAACAATAGTTGTATGCCAAGTTCCCTAAGTATGAGTTTGGGTTGAACGTTGAGACCTTCTTTGGCCATATTATTTCTAGTAAAGGGATCATGGTGTATCTGTAGATGGTTGTTATGGTTAAGAGATGGCCCAAGCCCACGACTCCATTCGATATTTGGAGTTTCTTAAGTTTAGCTGGTCATTATAGGTGGTTTGTGGAAAGTTTTTCTTCGATAACAGCTCCTTTAACTAGGTCGACTCAGCATAAGGTTAAGTTCTCTTGGTTGGATACTTGTGAAGGGAGTTTTGAGAAATTGAAGTATAAGTTAACTTCGGCTCTAATCCTGACCTTGTCAAAAGAAAATGATGGGTTTGTGGTTTATTGTGATACATCTCGGGTAGGTCTTTGTTTTGTTTTGATGTAAAATGGAAAGGTGATGGCCTATGCTTCTAGGTAGTTAAAGGTACATGAGAGGAATTTTCCTACTCATAATTTAGAGTTGTTGGAGGTGGTGTTTTCTTTAAAAATATGGCGGCATTATTACTCGTATGCATTCACTTAGAAAGAGCTTAATCTCAAGCATAGAAGGTGGCTTGAGCTTCTCAAGTGCTATGATATAAGTCTTTAATACAACCTAGGAAATGCTAATATGGTTGCTGATGCTCTTAGCAGGTTATCCATGGGGAGTATGACTAATGTGGAGGAAGGCAAGCGGAAGTTAGTGAATGATATTCACCACTAGGCTAATCTTTGAGTTTATCTCTTGGACTCTATGTTTGGTGGTGTATGGGTGTAAGAAGTGGTTTGATCATCTCTTGGTAAAGAGATTAAGGATAAGAAAGAGATGGATCCAGCCTTTATGAAAATCAAGAGTGACATTGGCAGGTAGAAGGTAGTGTTGTCTGAGGTCAACGGTGATGGTAATTTACACCACCAAGGAAGGTTGTGTGTTCCTGATGTCGATAGCATACGACAAATGGTTTTGGCTGAGGCGTATGAGTTGCGCTATGTTGTTCATCCCATCTCGGCTAAGATGTATCATGATCTCAAGGAGATCTATTGGTGGAATAGCATGAAGAGGGATATTGCTGATTTCGTGGCCAAGTGTATAGTGTGTCAATAGGTTAAGGTTAAGTTCATGAGACCTAGTCGATTGTATCAAGAAATTGAATTGCCCGAATAAAAGTGGCAAGTGAGACTTATGGACTTCCTTACCGGTCTTCCTCGGTCTTGGAATCAGTATGATTTAATTTAGGTCATCATGGAACGGATAACCAAGTTTGCACATTTCTTGCCATTGCGGACTACCTTTTCAGTAGAGGATTATGTACGATTGTATCTTTAGGAGATTGTGAAGCTGCATCAGGTAAACTTTTTTACTATCTCTAGTCGTGGTATGAAAGTTACGT
This sequence comes from Capsicum annuum, assembly GCF_002878395.1. Lineage (NCBI taxonomy): Eukaryota > Viridiplantae > Streptophyta > Magnoliopsida > Solanales > Solanaceae > Capsicum > Capsicum annuum. The sequence continues at coordinate 95,845,881 of NC_061115.1, forward strand.
CTAATTTCTGGCGGTCATTCCAAAAAGTGTTGGGGACTAAGGTTAGTCTAAGTACTGCTTTTTATCCACAGTAATATAGGCAAGCGGAAAGAACTATTCAGACATTAGAAGATATGCTTTGGGACTGTGTGTTTGATTATGGTGATATTTGGGTTGTATATCTACCTTTCATTGAGTTTGCTTACAACAATAGCTACCATTCGAGTATTAGTATGGCTCCTTTTCAGTCGTTACATTGTAGGAGATATAGATCTCCTATTGGGTGGTTTAAGCTTGGCGAAGTAGACATAATTGGTCCGAATTGGGTTTATCAGGTAATGGAGAAGGTTAAGGTGACTTGGGATAGGATTAAAGCGGCCCAAAGTTGCCAAAAGTCATATGCGGATGTTAGGCGTAGAGACTTGGAGTTAATGTTCGTGGATACCGTGTTCCTCAAGGTGTCTCCCATCAAGAGAGTGGTTCAGTTTGGCAAAAAAAGGAAACTCAGTCCTCAGTATGTTGGTCCTTATGTGAATTACGGAGTGTTGGGAATGTAGCTAATGAGTCGGACTTGTTGTCTAGCTTATGATTGGTTAATCTGGTCTTTCATGTTTCTATGTTGAAGAAATGTCTTGTTGATTCTTCTTCGATTGTTACTTTGGAATGATTGGGAATCTCAAATTCTTTATCATATAAAAATGTCCCGGTTGAGATATTAGATAGGCAAGTACGTCGGTTGTGGACCAAGGATGTAGCTTCAAATAAGGTTTTATAGTGGAAATATAAGGTGGAAGAAGCTACTTGGGAAGCGGTAAAGGACATAAAGTCTATGTACCCGCATTTCTTTTCTACTCTTGGGATTTATGCGGAAGTTATGCATCTTGAACACATCTTTATTTTTTGAGTTTGCTAAAGAAAAGATTAACATCTTTTTCTCTTTATTTTCATATTTTGCTGAATGGGTGTTTAATAATGTAAATGACTCTTTGTGTGGTTATCCCTACCTTGTCTGTCATTCGGGGATAAATATTCCTAGTAGGGGAGACTAAAACATCCTGGGTTTTGAACCATAGAAAATTTCCTTGAAATCTGTTCTCTGGACCCAATATGACTCATGAGTACGAGCTATATTCTGGGTGATGAGTGGTATAGTCATGTCGTATGCTGACCAGTGTTAGTTAGTGGGATGGTGTTGTTTACCGAAATGGGTACAACTTAATGGCATGAGTCGTAGGGCTTGGTACGAGTTATCTAAAGGACTCATATCGTCACGACCCGAGCCGGGGCCCTAGCCGTGACGAGTATGCCGAATCTTGAAGGCCCGGAACACCCTTCTCTATCTATCTGGTAATCATGCACATAATTCATATCATAAAAGGTAATGCAAAAAGAGAAGTTTAATACGGAAACATGATCAATATGAAAACTGAAATCCAAAATATATCTGAAAAATAATATCTGACTCAGTCTGCAAAATCTCTTCCATAAACTAATCAAAGTTGTCTGAAAGCTAGGAGAAGGCCCCCAGTAGACCAAAACCTAACTAATAGTAGTAACATGAAATAACTAGGCCTTCTGAATCATAGAAGGCTCACCACTGAAAACTCCGGTCTGTGATCTGAAATCTCTACTATTTATCTGGACCCCTAGACTGTACCTCAGAACCTGGAAGAAGGGAGGGGTCAGAACAATTATACTGGAATGCAAAGCAATCCAAAATAGAGTAATTGAACATATATATATATATATAATATGTGAGAGAAAATTTTCATCAAACATTATGCATAAAATAGTTTCTAAAAACACATGGGCATCTTCTGAAAACATGTAACCTGTCTGTAAATCTCAAACTCTTATCTGTGTATTACTTATGAGTAAGGTGGTATCCCCTACAAGTCTGATATGCCACGGGCGATGTGGAATCTGCCATTGACTCAGCGAGGAAGACTCCATCCCGAGTATGCCCCAAGGGTTGAAGTTCCTGAATCTGATACGCCATACGACACTTAAGTGAGCATATAAAAATATACCCGGGTCAGCAAACCACAGTTTTAGGCAATGAGTTGCTCGAACTCAAGCCCTCTTCTGGGAACCACTTAACATCTCTGTATGCCTATTTTTAAACTTTTCTGTACATGCAACATTCTGAATGTCTAAAATCATGATAGTCTGAAATGTCTATTAGTCTGAGTCTGATATGGCATTGGTCTGAATTGGCATCGTCATACCAAGACTTGCAAGTCATGATTTCTGAGCCATAATACATTAAGCTAAATCTTTCATTTAAAGCATAATTTAGACCACCAAAAGGATGCAACTGACATAGAAGATTTCGTGTTTCGAAACTCAAGTCAAAATCATGCAAAAACTTCATCAACATATGGAGGTCTAGTGCCTTTAGCAAATCAATGCACACTTTCATTACATACATTATGAACATTAAACATTCGCTAGATTCCCTCTTTAGTGATTTAAAACCACCTATAAATCATAACAAGAGTTCAATCATTTCATATAGTGCTTTTCAAGGATGCATTGCAAAATAATTCATATGCCATGAGAAATCTAAAAAATTCATAATAAGAGGCAATTCACCAAAAATCATGCTCTCAACAAGAATCCATTCTTAAATACATAGTTTCATACATTCATATTCTCAAATCACTTTGGCGAAGGTCAAAATACCAAAATAATGTTGTTAAAACATTTAATATATGAATATATATATAGATTCAAAAACCCCATTCTAAAACATGATTTTTCTATGCCTATGAGAATTTAGGAAAACCCCGCGTACCTCTATTTCGGAAAATAATAGGTGCTTCTCCAAGCCTTTGGATTAGGGATTCTGAATCTCTAATCGATTTTGAAAACCCACGGTTGAATCTTGCTTTATTTGAGTTTTCAATTTGAAACCCTTGAGAGTGTTCTTGAGAATTTTTAGATGAATGTGGATGTATTTTGGAGAATTAGGAACTGAATTTCGTGTTTATGGCTGAATAAGAGTGGGAAAAATACCATTTTGCCCCAAAAATAGAGTGTTTAAGTAACTTGAAACCATAACATAGGCGCCGCATATGATATGCCTATCTTTACATAGGCGTTGCCTATGATATCGCCTATGTTTAATTAGTCGCCGCATATGCTATCTCATATGCTTTCCAATGGCCATATGCAATTGGTTAGGCGACGCATACTACTTTGAAAGGCCATAACTTCTTGCTCGGGTGCTGGATTTTAGAAAAATTTGTATCGTTGGGAAGCTAACTCAAAAACCTATCATTTTAAACATAGTAGGTTCTTTAATTTGATATATACAAAGAGTTATGGTTGATAGAAGTTGACACAAATTATAATATCTATTTACACTTAATCGATCGAAGTAGTTTTCAACTCGTCCTTGAGTCAAAGGGCCTCTATGGTCTAAATTCAAGCTTTAATGGAATCACATACTACACAAATAATTAACATGCCATATTGGCATAGGATTTTTGGCTTCAGGATTATCAGCGCATCAGAATCACGGTCTATATTGTAGCTCAAAATGCAGGGCATTACATTATCCCCCCTAGGATCATTCATCCCTGAATGATGATGCGGGACACAGATAGACACGATTTAAAGAATAATAAGGACTAGGAAAGATAAGATAGGAATAGTACCTTCTGTCTCATCATCCATCGAAGCAAACAAATTGGGATATCTAATTTTCATGTTATCTTCTGACTCCCAAGTTGCTTCTTCAACTTTCTAATTCCTCCATAATACCTTCACTGAGGCTATCTCTTTGCTCTTCAACTTTCAAACTTGGCGATCTAAAATTTGAATGGGCTCTTCTTCATAAGACAAGGAATCTGTCACTTTAATATCCTCTACTAACAATACCAAAGAATGATCTCCAATGCATTTCTTCAACATGGATACAAGGAATACTGGATGAACGGAACCTAAACTTGCAGGCAATTCTAGCTCATAAGAAACTGCACCAATCTTCCTTAGAATCTGATATGGCCCTATATAGAGAGGGCTTAATTTACCCCTTTTTCCAAACCGCATAACTCTTTTCATAGGAAAAACCTCGATAAACACCCAATCACCAACTTCAAACTCTAATTCTCTTCTCCGAACATCAGCATAGGACTTCTGACTACTCTGAGCAATCTTGAGTCAATTTCTAATGATATTTACTTTCTCCATCACCTGATGAACAAGATCAGACCCATACAACTGAGTCTCACCCACTTTATATCATCCTATCAGAGACCTACATCTCCTCCCATACAAAGCCTCAAAAGGAGCCATCTTGATGCTGGTATGGTAACTATTATTGTAAGCAAATTCAATCAGTGGCAGGTGATCTACACAACTACCTTTGAAATCAATGACACATTCCCTCAACATATCATCGAGGGTCTGAATAGTACGCTCAGCTTGCCCATCCGTCTGAACGTGAAAAGTTGTGCTCAAATTCACTTGTGTACTTAAACCCTTCTGAAAAGATCTACAAAACTGAGATGAAAACTGCGTACCTCTATTGGATATAATGGACACTGGTGCCCCATGCAACCGAACTATCTCCTCGATGTGAATCTTAGCATAATCCTTTCCCAAATAATTAGTCCTCACAGGCAAAAAGTGGGCTGACTTTGTCAACTGATCTACAATCACCCATATAGAAACATATTGGTTTCGAGATCTCGGAAGTCCTATAATGAAGTCCATGTTTGTCATCTCCCACTTCCATAAAGGCAGGGCTATCTCTTGGGAAGTACTACCTGGCCCCATGTGTTCTACGTTCACTTGTTGACAATTCAAACACTTGGACACGAAATCAGCTACATCATATTTTATGTTATTCCACCAATACAAGGTTTTTAGATCATGGTAAATATTAGTAGAGACTGGGTGAATAACATATCTCGTAGTGTGCGCCTCATCAAGGATTATTTCACGCAGTCCATCAACATTCAAAACGCATAACCTACCCTAAAATCTAAGAATACCATCACCACCAATTTTAAACGACATAATCTTTTGTTAACCCACATCTTTCTTGATTTGCATCAAGATGGGATCTTCAACCTGCTTTTCCTTAACTTTAGCATAAAGGGATGACTTAGCTAAATCATGAACAATTACCCCACCATCTTCGCAATCTAAGAGTCACACTCCCATATTTTCATGGCGGTGAATATCCTTCACCCTCTCTTCTTTTCCTTCTTCTACATGAAAAACGCTTCCTATAGATAACCTGCTGAGGGCGTCGTCTACAATATTTTCCTTGCTCAGATGGTAATACAGGCTCATATCATAGTCATTCAGAAGCTCCATCCAGCGCCTCTGCCTGAGGTTCAATTCTTTCTGCAAGAAAACATACTGCAGACTCTTGTGGTGAGAGAAGATAACAACGTGAACACCGTACAAGTAGTGTCGCCAAATCTTAAGTACAAACACCATATTCGCTAACTCCAAATCATGGGTGGGGTACTTCTGCTTGTGCACCTTTAATTGCGTAGATGCATATGTCGCTACCTTACCAAGCTGCATCAACACATAACCAAGTCCAACACAGGATGCATCACAGTATACCACAAACCCATCTATACCATCGGGAAGGTATAAAATAGGAGCAGTGGTCAGTTTGTCTTTCAACTTCTCAAAAATATTCTCACAGAGATCAGACCACACAAACTTCACCTTTTCTGAGTCAATTTAGTGAGTGGAGAATCTATGGAAGAAAAACTCTCTACAAACCTTCTGTAATAACCCGCCAAACCCAAAAAGCTCCAAATATTGATTGGAGTCATAGGTATGGGCCTTTTTCTCACTGCTTCAACTTTCTAGGGATCCAATCTTATCCCGTCACTAGACACAATATGCCCCAAGAAGGCAATAGCATCTAACCATAATTCACACTTAGAAAACTTGGCATGCAGCTGATCATCCTTAAGGGTCTGAAAAATAATTTGGAGGTGATTGGCTTGATCCTCTTTACTCTTAGAATAGATCCGAATATCATCAATAAATAAAATGACAAACAAGTCAAGAATCTGATGGAATAATCTATTCATAAGATCCATGAAGGCTGCAGGGGCATTAGTCAACCCGAAGGACATGACTAGAAATTTGTTGTGACCATATCGGGTTCGAAATGCTGTCTTGGGTATGTCTGACTCCCTAAATTTCAACTGATGATAACCCGAACGAAGGTTTATTTTTGAAAAAGACTTGGAACCCTGAAGCTGGTCACAAAGATCGTCAATCCTAGAAAGATCATATTTATTTTTAATCATGACCTTATTCAGCTGATGGTTGTCTATGCACATATGAAGGGAACCATCTTTCTTTCGTATAAAAAGTACAGGCGCGGCCCAAGGAGACACACTGGGGCATATAAAACCCTTATCTAGGAGATCTGCTAACTATTCATTTAACTCTTTTAGTTCTGTAGGAGCCATTATATATGGCGGAATAGAAATAGGAGGAGTGTCTAGCAATACATCAATACCAAACTCAATCTCTCTATCAGGTGGTATTCCTGGGAGATCATTTGGAAAAATTTTTAGGAATTTTTTTAATACCGGAATAGATTGAAGAGGAAGACTCTCGACATTGGAGTCCTTAACTTAGATAAGGTGGTACAAGCAACCTTTAGAAATGAGTTTACGGGCTCTAAGATAGTATATAAAGTGCCCTCTAGGTGCTAAAGAATATCCTTCCTACTCTATCACTGGTTCATTCAGGAAAGAAAAAGTAACCCTTTGAGTCCTATAATCTAATGTGGCATAGCATGAATGAAGCCAATCCATTCCAAAGATAGCATCAAAAGCAACCATATCTAACTCTATGAGATCTGCTGACGTATCCCAGCTACCAATAGTCACAACACAACGCCTGTACACCCTTCTAACAATAATAGAATTCCCCACCAAGGTGGAAATAGAAAAGGGCTCAGAAATCACATTGGGCTCAAACCCTAAACCAACAGCCACATACGGGGTCACATAGGATAAGGTAGATCTGGGATCAAGTAACACATAAAAATCATTGGAAAAGATTTATAACGTACCATAATAACATCTGGGCAAGCTTCCATCTCCTGGCGAGTGGTCAAAGAATATAACCGGTTGCGACTGTTCTCAGCAGCTGATGCGGTGCCCTTCCAAGGCGAGGGTGGTGCCAAAGAATTTGCGTAAGACTTAACACCACTAACATTCTTTCTAGCTGATGGACATTCCCTCTAAAAGTGACCTAGCTGACCACATGAATAACACACTAACGAGCCCAACTGACACCTTCCAGGATGATTTCTACCACAAGCCTCACACCACGGAAAAGTATGATATTACTGAGCCACACTACCCTGTGACTAAGTATCCTAATCTCTGGTTCCATGGTTAGTCTAAAAACTCTAAGATCATCTGTCTGCTGGTGGTCGGGGTACTGGGGCGCTGGCAGGAGACTGCGCATTACCCCAATTCTTCTTTTTTTGCCATTTATTTCCCCACTTACTGCCCTAAGACTGAATGTGACTCTAGTCGGCTGATCTTGCTCTTTTCGCTTGTCTTTCCACCTCTCTAGCTTTAGAGATCTTCTTCTTTTTCTCTTCTACCTATTGTATATGAATGGTCAGCCTAGCAAAGTCTAACTCCTTATTAAACATTTCCCCTGACACTCAAGCACTAGGTTATCAGAAAGGCCGAATGCAAATTTCCTTGTCTGGGCTCTCATATTACTAGTCAACTCTGGTGTATAGCGGGCTAGTTTATTAAACTTCAAAATATACTCCTGGACACTCATACTGCCCTGCTTCAGATTTATAAACTCTTTCGCTTTGGCCTTCCTCAACTCCAGAGAAAAGAATTGATTAAGGAAAGGTTCCACAAATTCTACCCGAACTGTGGTCTTAGCACTGTCACCTTTTGCATCCTCCCAGTTTCCATACCACTAATTTGCAACACCCTTAAGCTATAAGCTTATAGTTCCACCCCTTTAACCTTATCCCCATGTATTACCTTAAAGACTTTTTCCATCTCATCCATAAACTCTTGTGGATCTTCCTCTGCCTTGGTGCTAGTGAACTTACGAGGGTTCATTTTCATGAAATGTCCAACCCTAGTAGCCTCAAATATAATAGATGTAGACCCAACAGCTTCTAATCGTTGAGCCTAGTTAGCTACCAACTATGTCAGAATATGAATAGATTCTCTGAATTCTGCATTTAAAATATCTCTCTGAGTAGTTGAGGGACAGTTGTCATCAGTCCGCAGAGCCTGAAGTGGACTAGTCGGGACTGGAGGGACTCCCAGAGTAGGGACAAGTTTTGGAGTGTGAGCTCTACTATGAGTCCACATCCCATAGGTGGGACGGACCTCATCTTCCTGAGCATTCTTATTGATGATACGACATGGAGGCATAACTGTGTTTCTGAAATACAAGAGATCATTGATTAGGGGACAGTTCAGACTCTGAAGCATGAACTAAATCACAAAGAAGGAAAATATTTCCTAAATGCCTATTAGCCTCTTTCTTTTAAGTGTGGTGTGCTACATACCCATAACCAAGACTATACCCGATGCGATTTTGTAAGTTTTTCATAACCTGAGCTAGGGCCCTAGCCGTGATGAGCATCCCAAACCATAAAGGCCCAAAACACCCTTCTTTATCTATCTGGTAATCATGCACATAATTCATATGACAAAAGGTAATATGGAAAGAGAAATCTAATACGGAAACATAGTCAATCAGAATGTGATCATAATATTGAAAACTGAAATCCAAAATACATCTGAATAATAATGTCTGACTCAGTCTACGAACTCTCTACCATGAACAAATCAAAGTTGTCTGAGAGCTGGGATAAGGCCCAGTAGACCAAAACCTAATTAATAGTAGTAATATGACATAACCAGGCCTTCTGAATCATAGAAGGCTCACCACTGTAAACTCTGGTCTGTGATCTGAAATCTCTACTATTTATCTAGACCCCTAGACTTTGCCTCAGAACCTGTTAGGAGGGGGGTCAGCACAATTATACTTGAACATGAAGCAATCCAAAATAGAGTAATTGAACATATGTATATATATATAATACGTGAGAGCAAATTTTCATCAAAAATAATGCATAAAATAGTTTTTAAAAACACATGGGCATCTTTTGAAAACATGTAACCTATCTGTAAATCTCAAACTCTAATCTGTGTATTACTTTTGAATTACGTGGTATCCCCTACAAGTATGATATTCTACGGGAGATATGGAATCTGCCATTGACTCAGCGGGGAAGCCTCCAACCTGAGTATGCCACAAGGGTTGGAGTTCCTAAATCTTATACACCATACGACACTTAAGTCGGCGTATAATAATATACCTAGGTCGGCAAACCACGATTTTAGGAAATGAGTTGCTTGAACTCAATCCTTCTTCATGGAACCACCTAACATATTTGTATGCCCATTTTTAACCTTTTCTGTACATGCAATATTCTAAATATCTAAAATTATGATAGTATGACATGTCTATTAGTCTGAGTCTAATATGGCATTGGTCTAAATTGGTATCTTCATAATACATTAAGCTAGATCTTTCATTTAAAGAATAATTTAGACCACCAAAAAAATGCAACTGATATAGAATATTTCATGTTTCAAAACTCAAGTCAAAATCATGCAAAAAGCTTCATCAACATATGGTGGTCTAGTGCCTTTAGCAAATCCATGCGCTCTTTCATTACAGACATCTTGAACATTAAATATTTATGCTAGATTCCCTCTTTAGTGATTTAAAACCACCTATAAATTATAACAATAGTTCAATTATTTCATATAGTGTTTTTCAAGGATGCATTGCAAAACAATTCATATGCTATGAGAAATCTAAAAAATTTATAATAAGAGGGAATTCACCAAAAATCATGCTCTCAACAAGAATCAATTCTTAAATACATGGTTTCATACATTCATATTGTCTAATCACTTTGGGGAAGGTCAAAAGATCAAAAAAATAATGTTAAAATATTTAATACATGAATATATATAGATTCAAAAATCCCATTCTAAAACATGATTTTTCTATGCCCATGAGAATTTAGGAAAACCCCACGTACCTCTATTTCGGAAAATAATGGGTGCTTCATGAAGCCTGTGGATTGGGGATTCCAAATCTCTAATCGATTTTGAAAACCCACAGTTGAATCTTGAGTTATTTGGGTTTTTAGTTTGAAACCCTTGGGAATGTTCTTGAGAATTTTTAGATGAATGTGGATGTATTTTGGAGAATTGAGGACTGGATTTTTTTTTTATGGCTGAATAAGGGTGGGAAAAGGACCATTTTTCCCCAAAAACATAGTGTTTAAGTCACTTGAAACTATTACATAGATGCTGCATATGATATCTCCTATTTTTACATAAGCGCCGCCTATGCTATCGCCTTTGTTTAGATATGCACCGCCTATGCTATCGCCTTTATTCACATAGGCGTCGCCAATGCTATCGCCTATGTTTACATAGGCTCCGCATATGCTTTTCAGTGTTCATGCGCGATTGGTTAACCAATGCATACTACTTTTAAAAGCCATAACTTCTTGCTCGAGTGCTGGATTTTTGAATAATTGGTATCGTTGGAAAGCTAACTCAAAAACCTATCATTTTACTCATAGTAGGCTCTATAATTCGACATATACAAAGAGTAATGGTCGATATAATTTGACATAAATTATAATATCCGCTTAAACTTAATCGATCGAAGTAGTTTTCAACTCGTCCTTGAGTCAAAGGACCTCTATGGTCTAAATTCAAGTATGAATGGATTCACATACTATGCAAATAATTAATATGCCATATTAGAATAGGATTTATGGCTTCGAGATTATCAATCCATCAGAATCATGGTCTATATTGTAGCCTAAAATATGGGGTGTTACACATATAGTGGGAAATGTTTGATCCTCCTAGTATTTTATTCTGCTAGGGATACTGGTCATGGGTACGAATCATATGTTGTGGTTACGACTTTGTTGGATGAGTCATATACTGGACAATGATTGATCCAAGGGTTGAGGCTTGGATACGAATGGTGGATACCAATCGTATCGGAGGGTATGATTCGTATGGGTCAGTCGTATCCTTGTGATGAGATTTTAAGGGACTTAAGTAGGTATATTCTTGACATTTCCCTACTCACCTTAACTAGGACCAATGACTTCTAATGTATTTAGGAGGTTATTTACCCTATTATTTTAATCATTAACACTTAGAAACTATTCAAAAATATCTAATTAATTCTCTCAAGAGCTTTTAGGGAAAAAAGGCTAGGGTTTCATCGTACAAATTGCTTTGGGGCTTTCTTTGGCTATTTATTTTCATCAATTCTTCGGTATAAGACATGATTCCCTTCCATTATTGTAATTTTATTTAAAGGCATGGTTTACAAGACTGATATCATTAATGGTGGTTTTGGATAGTTGGATTGAATGGTAATGGTTTAAGAGTCTTTTGAATTGGTTTTGGTTATATTATACCCACAAGGTGTTTGATAAAAAACTTATAACGAAAAGTTCATTGCATTAACTTCTTTCAATACAACTCTTTCATGTTTTAAACTGGATAAATGATTTATGCATGGTTAAAATGCTTTAAAAAGGCTAAAGGATAAATTGCTAAGTTTATGCAGAACATGGAAGTCTTCTAAATAGATTTAATATGAAACTTGGAAGGGCACCTAAGGTCCCCTTAACCTAAATAGTTTAGCTATGGATATTACTTGCAAGTAATGGGGTGGTATGACGATACCACTAATATTGTCCTTGGTTAATAAATTGTAAATAGAATTTTTGGACATGGTTTTAATTGGGTATCAATGGAGGGGTATGTAGCTAAGCCGTGGAAGGTGGTGGTCTTAGGAGGAAAAAAATTAGAAACTCATAGTTGTCGATATAAGGGGTATTGATGACCATGTACATGTGTCATATTTTATAATTTTATATAGGGGATGTACTATTCATCCTATGGGATATTCCCTGGCTATGCAGCTACACTTACTGGGTCCTTCTCAGCAGGTGGGTTGAACCCATATGGTCGGTCGGTGGTTAGGATGACAAAGCTATACAACCCAGGTAAATATTTTAAATTCATGCTAAACCTGGTTCCCTTTCCAGCATCTTTATATGTATACTTGCATGCATTATGGATGGTTTTACTTGGTTTTATGAGTGACATTATTTTATCCTTATCCTTAGATTTATGGTAGCAATAATTTGCTAACCCTATCTATTAGTGGTTGTACACCTACACTATGTAAGAACCAACCATTCTACTTGTCCTGTTTAGTATGCAAATTTGGTATGAGCATTTGGACTGAAGTGGTGAGCTTTCTTCCTTTCGGAAGGCATAATTTTATGTTATGGATTTATTTAAACACTTATCTTTTATTTTGGATTTTCGTTTGGACCATGGCTGGAGGCATGTCCCAATCAAATTTATTAATTCATCTGGGTAGAGTCTTTGTGGTACTTATGGGGGTTGGTATGGGCGGTATCGTTAGAGGTGTCAGCCTTAGAATTGGTATTAATATTGAGGTTGGCATCATCAGACATTATTCCTTACCGTTCCATCATACAATATTTTGGGATTGATTTTTATATTATGTTTTAGTATTCCTTTTTGGTTAATGGTCTATGGTTTGGTTTGGTATGATTGGGCGGTTGTTGTAGTATAGTTGGACTCGATTGGATCGGTCATGGTTGTGACCCTATCCCAGAGTCATAATGGGAACAATAATCCTATTTGTTATATGTTCAAAATTTACCTCATCTAAGGCTAGATATAGGTGGTTGGGTAGGGTAATAGGTGGCCATCCCTGATCTTGGTTTGAATTTAGATAGTTATTATGACAAGGCCCAAGGTCAGGTCGTGTCATGGATAGTTAAAGGTGCATAAGAAGAACTATCTGACTCATGATTTAGAACTGCTAGCTGTGGTATTCGCATTGAAAGTGTGATGTCACTATTTGTATATGGTGTATGTTGATATCTTTTTTTATTATACGATCCTGCAACATGTGTTTACTAAGAAAGAACTTAACCTTAGGAAAAGTAGATATCTTAAGATTTTCAAAGAATATGATATTAGTCTTCACTACTACCCAGGTAAAGCTAACATGGTTGTTGATGCTCTTAACAGGTTATTTATGGAGAGTATAGTGCATGTGGATTAAGGGAAGCGGGTGCTGGTGAAGGACATTCACCGTTTGGCTAACCTTAGAGTTCGCCTCTTAGACTCTTATATGTTCCTAATGTAGATGGTTTATGTGAGAGGATTTTGGTTGAGAAGCATGAGTCACACTATGTTGTTAATCTTGGTTTGATGAAAATGTATCATAACCTCAAGGTGATGTATTGGTTTAGCAATATGAAGCGGGCTATGGCTAATTTTATGGCTACATGCATAGTGTGCTAGTAAGTGAAAGTTGAGAACATAAAACCTGGAGGATTGTATGGAGAAATTAAGTTGCCTATTTTGAAATGGGAAGTGATTAATATGGATTTTATTACCAATCTTTCTTAGTCTCTGAATTAGTTTGATTCGGTTAGGGTCATTGAGGATAGGATGACAAAGTCTACTCATTCCTTTCCAGTAAGGACTAACTTCTCTACTGAGGATTATGCAAGGTTGCACCTCTAAGAGATTATAAAGTTGCATAGTTTACCTGTTTCTAACATCTCTGATTGTGTTATGCAGTTTTTATCTCACTTATGGCAGTTATTTTAGAAAGGTTTGGGGACCAAGGTGATTCTTAGTACTTCTCTCCACCTACAATCAGATGGGCATGAAGAAAGGACCATTTAAATATTAGAGGATATGATCTATGTTTGCGTGATTGACTATGGTGGTAGTTGGGTTGAGCACCTACCTCTTGTAGAGTTTGCATATAATAATAGCTACTACTCTAGCATTGAGATTTCTCTATATAAGCCATTGTATGGTAGGAGGTGTAAGTCTATTATTAGGTGGTTTGAGCTTTGTGAGGCGGATATATTTGGCCAGGAATTGGTTCACCAAGCGAAGGAGAAGTTGAAGGTGATTCGAGATAGGCTTAAGGCTACCCAAAGTCTCCAAAATTCCTATGAGATTGTAAAGTGAAGGAAGTTGGAGTTTAAGGTTGGGGATATGGTATTCTTGAAGGTGTCTCCCATGAATGAAGTTATGAGGCTTGGGATGAAGGGGAAGATCAGTCCCTGGTAAGTTAGTACGTACGTGATTTTGAGGAAGGTTGGCAATATTGCATATGAGTTAGAGTTGCCTACTAGCTTGTGCTCCATTCACCTAGTATTCTATGGGTCTGTATTAAGGAAGTGTATTAGTGATCCATCGAACATTGTTCTTGTCAAGGATATTAATATTTCTGATTTTTTATCTTATGAACAAATGTCGGTTGAGATCTTAGATTATATGGTTCATCGGTTGCGTACCAGGGATATGGCCTCGATAAAGGTTCTATGGATGAACCACAAAATAGAAAAGGCTACATGGAATGATGAAAAAGAGATGAAGTTTAAGTTTCCGTTCCTATTCTCGGTTCAAAAATTTATGCTCAAGGTACGTGTTGATTCTTAAGTTATGTGTTATCTGTCTCTGTTAAAGGTAAAAAAGTGAATTCCCTGGTGTTTTGTTTTCTATATTAAAGGTGAGATTAGAGATGTTTGGGGTGTTTAATCATTCTTGTACTTCCTTGTTCCACCATTCAAGGATGAATTATCATAGTGGGGTGAATTAAAACACCTTGGGTTCTAGCCCTTGCAAATTTTGCGACTCTTGAGCTTTTAGATCATCATACAACTTGCCATATTAGTCGTATAGTGTGGGTACGGGTCAGGTGACCAACTAGTAGGGTGTCAAGTACTTGGTGGTTGAGTTTTTATTGTGGTTATGGGTTGGTGGTGACGAGTCATATGTTCATGATATGAGGGGTATGGTGTCCATCCATATGTTGTACAGTTTCGAGCCTTGATGTCCTTCTTAGTGTACACTATGAAGGGTACTTGTCGTATGGTGATGGTACAATTTAGGCTAAGGAGTCGTATGTTGGACAGAATGTGGTGTCTAACTTTCGGATCAATATATGAGTAGAGGGTTTCACTCGTATAATGTGGATACAAGTTGAGGGGTCCAACCGTACCCTCTTTTGTTCTTTTTTATAGTTTAATTTGGGGGTATTCTTGGTATCGAGCCTTTTAATTTCTCTTAAACCCACAACATAAAACACCTTTGGAGGTTTTCTTAACCTATTATTCTTATTCAAAAAACTGTCTAAATACTCTCAAATCTCTCTTAAGCTCCTGGTTTAAGAAAGGCCAAGATTTTCTTCAACAAAATCAATTAAAGCTCTAAAGGGGTGGTTTCTGTCTTTCTTCCTTTTTTTCTAAGGCATGTTACTCCTCCCTCATTATTAGTTAAACTTAAGGCCTGTTTTAATGAATGGTTTTAATGGTGTTATTATGGATTTATTTTGAGTTTTAAATGCACATTAGTGGTTTTGGTTGTTATTGGTTGGATAATCTTTTCCCATGTTTTTCTTACGGTTTTCATATTATAATTATGGTTTGAATATGTGATTGCATGGGAATGGTCAATTGCCACATGATTTTTTATTTTGGAAACTATATTCCCTTAACATGTTTGTTAAAATGCCAATGAGGATAATTTTGTCATATAGTTTGACTATTCTTGAATTCTTTGCATTGCATAATATGGTAATGGAACTTAAATTGGTTTGGTTGGATTTAAATGGTTTGGAAAAGTCCTTTATGGCAATGGTTTTTGTTTAATTTGAAATCTTGTGGGGTACATGGGAATCCCCTAAGTGTTGGCTAATGACATTACTTGCAAGCTATAGCAGGTAAGACGATATCATTTTATAATGCCATAGTAATTTACTCTTGGAATTGGTATATATAAATTTGCCGATCACAATATCTCAAAAAGTTATCTTAGTAGACCCTGTAGAATTAGAGATGATTGATTTTGGTGTAATTCTCGGCATGGATTGGCTCCACTCATGCTATGCCTCAGTTGATTGAAGAAATAGAATTTTCCAGTATGAGTTCCCTAATGAGCCCTTTATAAAATAAAGGGATAGTACCTTATTGGCTATAGGTCACTTTATCTCCTATCTTAAGGTAAGAAAAATAATATCCAAGGTTTGGATTTACTATCTCATCTTAGTTAAGGACTTAAATTGTAAAACTCTGAGTCTAGAGTCAGTTCTCATAGTGAATGAGTTTCCAAAAGTGTTTCTTAAGGATTTTCCTGGAGTTCCTCCCTTGAGGGAAATCTACTATGGAATAGATCACCTCCCTGATACCCAGCCTATTGCAATTTCACCTAGAAGAACAGCTCTAGTGAAGCTTAGTGAATAGAAGAAATAGTTGAAAGATCTTTTAGATAAGGGTTTTATCAGGCCTAGCATTTCTCTATGGGGTGTTTGAATTCTGTTCGTGTGTAAGGAAGATGGGTCCCTTAGAATATGTATCGACTACCATCGGTTAAACAAAGTCACAATTAAAAATAAGAATCCTCTCCCCAGGATTGATGACATATATTACCAACTTCAGAGTGTAAGCTATTTCTATAAATAGATCCCAGATTCGACAATCATTAGCTTAAAGTTAGAGAATGTGACATCCTGAAGACAACCTTCAGAACTTATTATGGTCACTTTAAAATTCTAGTTATGTCTTATGAACTAATGAGTGCTCCTGTAGATTTTGTCGACTTGATAAATAGGGTGTTCCAGCAGAACATGGACATGTTTGTCATAGTTTTCATAGATAACATCCTTGTCTATTCTAGTTGTAAATATGATCATGAAGAGCATTTGAGAATTGTATTGCAGACCTTTAAGGATAACCAGTTATTCACTAAGTCTATCAAGTGTGAATTTTGGTTGAGGTCAGTAGCATTCCCTGGTCACATCATTTTTGATAATGGAATTCGATTTGATCATCAAAAGACCAAAACAGTGAGAAAATGGACTAGGCCCATCTCTCCAACTGATATAAAAAATTTCTTTGGTTTAGCCTATTACTACAAATGGTTTGTTAGAGGATTTTCTTCTATTGCTTCTCCCATGTCTCGACTAACGTAGAAAAAAGTCAAATATTAGTGGTTTGATTCCTGCAAGAAGAGTTTTCAGGAGTTGAATACTCAACTCACTTCTTCTCCAGTATTGACTATACTTGAGGGTTCATATGGCTTAGTAGTTTATTGTGATTATTTTAGAGTTGGTCATGGATGTGTATTGATGCAGTGAGGTAAGGTCATAGGCTATGCCTTTAGGAAGCTTAAACCCCATAAGAAATATTACCCTACCCATGATATTAAGTTGGCAACAATTCTCTTTGCCTTAAAGAATTTAAGGCATTACCTATATAGGGTTTATGTTGACGTGATCATGCATCATACAATTTTAAAGTTTCCTTTCACTCAGAAGGATCTAAATCTTCATCAAAGAAGGTGGCTTGAATTGTTGAAGGACTATGATATGAGTGTGTAGTATCACCTGTTTGAGGACAATGTAGCGGCCGGTGACCTTAGTAGATTTTCTAAGGCAAGTGTTACTAATATTGAGGAAGGTAAAAAAGAGTTAGTCTGTGATGTTCATCAAATTTCTAGGTTGGGTGTTAGATTAGTTAATTCGAATGAAGGTAGTATATGGGTTAAGAATGGTTTGGAGACTTCCCTTATTTCTGCTGCAAGGGAAAAGCAAGATAGGGATCCTATTTTAGTAAAGTTGAAGAAGGCAGTTCGGGATTAGAGAGTTGAGGTTATCTCCCAAGAGAGAGATGGTATGCTACGTTGTTTAGGATGGTTTTTTGTTTTAAGTGTAGACGGTTAAAGATAATGACTATTAGAAGAAGAACATGTTGTATGATATTCTATTTACCTAGAATACACGAAGATATACCATGATTTGGAAGTCTATTGGTGAAATAGTATGAAGAATGATATTGCAGAATTTATGGATAAGTGTTTGAATTATCAGTAGGTTAAGGTTGAGCACCAAAGGACTAGTGGTACGCTTCAGTAGTTCAGCATCCCCACTTGGAAGTGGTAGGTTGTTAACACGGATTTTGTTACAAGGCTACCTTGTATGCGTCGTCAGGATAAATCAATTTGGGTTATTGTAGATAGAATGACCAAGTAAGCCTATTTCTTGCTAGTTCACACTTTGTATTCAATTGAGGATTATGCTATACTCTATCTCAGTGATTTTGTAAAATTTCATGGGGTTCTATTAACCATCATCTTAGATAGAGTTACTCTATTTAGCTCTCATTTTTGGAAGGCTTTTCAGAAGGGTCTTAGTACCCAAATCTATCTCGTACAACTTTTAATCCTAAGACAGATGTTCAGGTAGAGAGGACTATACATACCTTAGAGGATATGTTGATATCTTGTGTTATAGACTTTAAGGGTAGTTGGTATGTCCACTTTTCTTTGATTGAGTTTACCTATAACAAAAAATATCACTCCAGTATTCATATAGCTCTATTTAAGACTCTCTATGGAATGAGGTAATATCTCCTATTGGTTGGTTTGAAGTATGTGAGTCTGCCTTAATAGTGACAAATTCAATATATCAGGAGATGGAGAAAGTTTAGTTGATTCGATAAAGGCTAAAGATAGCCCAAAGTCGATAGAAATCCTATGCTGATGTGAGGAGAAGAGATCTTGAGTTTGATGATGATGACTTAGTTTATTTGAAATTTTTTCCCATGAAAGGGGTGAAGAGGTTTAGTAATAAGTGCACTCTCAGACCCCTCTATTTTGGCCTATACATGATATTGAGTCACTTTGGGAAGGTAGCTTATGAGTCAAAGTTACCTGTAAAGATAGCATTAGTGCACCTACTGTTTCATATCTCCTAACTAAAGTAACGTATTGGTGATCCAGCTTCAGTCGTACCTTTAGAGAGTGTGGGTGTGAAAGATAGCCTCTTCTATGAAGAATTTCCAGTTGAAATCCATGACTATCTGGTTCGTATATTGAGGTATAAGAAAGTCTCCTTGGTTAAATCTCTATGGAGAAATTAGTCCGTAGAGAAAGCTACTTGGGAAAGAGAAATCGATATGTTAGCCAAGTATCCCCATCTTCTCTCTACAAATACAGATTCATTTTGAGGTAATGGTTTCTCTTAAATTGATTCTCTAGTATGCTATCTCTGTTATCCAACCATCCTCATGTCATAGCATGCATTCATAAATTCAGTTTAATCCATGCATTATGTTTCAGACTCAATTATTTAATCATGATTCAGCTCATAATTATTCGGTGCATGATCTCTGTATTCCTAGTATCTCAGTCGGACAGTTTCATTCTGGGATGAATGATCCCAAGGGAGAGATATTGTAATACCCCACAAGATCCTAGATAAGTTCAAAGTTATTAGTCATATGTTTAAAGGTCTCCAAAGCAATTATTTCACTGTAAGTACAAGTTGCACGGACATTTTGACACCCCAAGATCTCTAGTATTTGATTTTTGGAATTCTTGTGCTTAAAACATTAATTTATGAGTTGAAATATATTTAGGAATGCTAAAAGGGTCATCCATGAGAGTTTTGAAATTTTGGAATGGGTTTGGGGTGATTTTGGACCACGGAGGTAGTATGCCTCTGCATTTTCAATGTTCCATTGAGGTTAGTTTCCATGATACATAGCTTTTCAGGAGGTTAACCACCATAATAGGCAGCATGTCACAGAGGCTGGCCTCTGCAAAAGGTACCATGCCACGCAGCAGTGTAAAATCGGACAACCTTCCTCAAAGTTAAAGGGGCATTTTTGTCCCTTTCATCTCCTTAAGCACCCAATTCACAACTATAATCCCAAAGGTGACATTATATGCCCTATTCATCAGAAGTTAACGACATTCAAACTCCTTCCACTCTAAAGAACACCAAAATCAAAATATCTCTTCAATGAATTCACACTCCCAAGTCCTCAAATTCAAATTCCCTTCAAGAATTCAAGCAACTCAGGTATGTGGTATATTCATAAATAGGCTCTTTTCTCCCATTGAGTCACAAAGTTTTCACTAATTTTCAATTTTAGTTTCCCTTTTAATTTAGGATTCCATGACAATTATAAATTCCATGATTCCTCTTTGTAATTTCTAAATTAAACCATGAAACAGTGTTCCCTCATAATTTCAAGTATTCTTTCGTACTCTAATAACGATGATTCATTAAATCGATGAAATTGTTCCATTCATTAGTTTAAGTTATGAAAATTCTTATCATGTCATTACTTGGAAGATATCGTGTTTAAATTGTATTGTAAATGCCGGTGGCTTACGAACACATAATACCTAGATGATCATGTGTGCCACAGTTTTAAGGATTTCAAGTTATTCAGACAATGTTTGTACATAAAATTTATAACTTTTTCAGTATGAGCACTCACTAGTATGATATAATGCTAAATACATCAGTTAACATGATCATGATTATTTTAGATTATGCATGCATTGTTATTCTCAGAATACCATATTTGAGCAAATCTATTATCAGTGCATGTACTAGCTTATGCTTCTGTGTATGTTTAGTTATGAGTACAACTTAGCACCGAGCTAATTTAGGAATGAAGCCTTTTATTCAAACTTAGGGTGAGAACTTTAGTAGTTGTCCCTATGTTCCAGAAATACATAGCCAGTAGAGGTTATCAGAGGTTTTCCTGCCAGCTTAGTGTTGATACTCTCCTGGGGGCACCTATAAGTTTAGGGTGACACGCCGTCCGTTGGGACATAGTTTTGCGGATCCACACCATTAGTGTCACTACTCGTGGCAAGGTATTTGCACCTTTCCAACTGCAGTTATAGGATGGACATCGATTAGCTCAGATTTGGGCATGTCCATTAAATGTTAGCTCCCACAGTCCCAGTTCAGTATTTAGACTATGTCATCTCAGGTTTGCATGACCAAGGGCCCAGTTTAATAGTTAATTAGTTATGCATTTTTTACAGATTATTTCAGCACATGTTTTACTTGGTCTTGCATTCATTTTACGTATTCATGAAT
This sequence comes from Capsicum annuum, assembly GCF_002878395.1. Classification (NCBI taxonomy): domain Eukaryota; kingdom Viridiplantae; phylum Streptophyta; class Magnoliopsida; order Solanales; family Solanaceae; genus Capsicum; species Capsicum annuum. The sequence continues at coordinate 95,866,932 of NC_061115.1, forward strand.
TTATGCTCAGTACTTATATGTATTTCAGTTGTCCCTATCTCATGTACCAGTACATTCAAAGGACTGATTACATACTCTCTTTTGTGCTATGATTTTCTTATAACATAAGTTTGGATCCTAAGTTCCCTGATCGCCCTTAGTCATTTCGGGTGACACCCGATCATAGTTATGGTGAGTCCTCATCCTTCGAGGGAAATGTCCATTGCAGTTATTTTTGGTACGTTCTTTATTTTAGTTAGTAGGAGTTAGTTGGTGGTTTGTCCCATCAAATCCCTAAGTTTAGAGGCTTTCAGATAGTCTACTTGTTTCCAATTTTATCAAAATTCAGACATGTTGGGTATTGTTTCAATATTATATCTTATTGGAGTTTTCATTAGTTTAGCTTCCACATATGATGTTTATTCAATGCTCACAGAAGATACTAGATCATGGGCTATCTTGGGGATACTTGTTCCATTAGGCATCATGTTACGCCTAAGGGGTAATCTCAGGTTGTGACAACACCGAAGCACCCGAAAACTAGTCAAACAAATCATCAATACGAGGAACAGGATACTTATTCTTAACTGTCACCTATTTCACATGCCGATAATCAATACATATACGCATCGACCCATCATTTTTCTTTAGAAAAAGGCAGGCACACAAAGTGATACACTAGGTCAGATAAACCACATATCCAATAACTCGTGTAATTGATACTTTAATTCCTTCATCTCAGTTGGGGCCATACTTAAGGGGGAATAGAAAATGGCTTGGGGCCTAACTCAACATCAATGCCAAAGTCAATATCACAATCTGGAGGCATACCAGACAAATCCGCAGAGAAAACATCCACAAACTCACAAACAATATGAATAAAATCTAAGAAGGGAGGTGAAATAACACCTAGTATCATTAATATGAGCCAAATAAGACAAACACCCCCTCTCAAATAAACAATGAGCTTGAAGAAACAATATAACTCTCTTGGGCCCCGAATGAAGCACACTCTTTAAAGCTATCCTTGGCACATGCGATGAAGCTAAAGTCACGGTCTTAGCATAACAATATAGGATAAAATGATAAGGAGCTACCACTACATACCCAAGATGACATCAAAATCTACCATATATAATGCAATAAAATCAATTCAGGTGTCACGCCCAGCAAAAACCACAACACATGATTGGTGCACCCGATCCACCATTAAAAAGTGTCCTATGGAGGTAGATACATGAATATGCAAATCAAAAGGATCACAAGTATAATGAGAACCCAAAGAAAAATATGAAGACACATAGGAGAAAGTCGATCCTTGATAAAAAATCGTAGATGCCGATCTGAAATAAATAGGGATGCTAACTGAAATAATAGCGTCGGAGGCCTCCGCCTCTAGTCTAGCAGGTATAACATAACATTGACCATGTCCAATATCTAGCCACATAGCCCTACGACTACCATTATAGGTACCACTTCCTCTACCTTTCATAATTGATATATGAGTAACTCAAAAAACATGGCAGGAACAGTCCCTGGCCTTATACCCAGTCGAACTACAGATAAAGAAACCCCATGGCCTAGCTCAATGGAAGAAGGTATGGCTGAACTAGAATGACTAGCTGCAGTTGCCATATTGGAAGACCCACTACTTGAACTATATAGGGTTGTTATTACCAGTCTACCTTAATACCCATGAAAGCCTCTAGAATCTCTACCTCAAGATAGGTGACTTCTGAATTTACCCAAATGATGCACCTTCATATCATCCCCATGAGATGCTTGAAGAATAGACTCAATTATTTTAGAATGATCCACAGTACTTTGAAACGATGCTCCATAAACTACGATTTAGGTCATAACAAGATGAAGAGAAACATTCAACTCCTTAAAGATCTTCTAAATCTTCTCATACTCGGTGGAAATAATTGCATAAAAATATCTAAACAAGGCATACAAACATGCCTCATACTCTACAACAGTTATGGAGCACTGCTCCAAGCAATGAAAGTCATATCTCATCTAATCCCTAAACTAAAAGGAGCAAATCTATCTAAAAAGTCCTTTGTAACTAATCCCAAATAATCTTTGGTGAACAAAGAGGTTGGCAACCACTAAGTATCTTCCATAAATCTCTGGTTGCATCTCTCAACTAGTAAGAATAATAAGCAACCCCATGTTTCTTGATCAAATAATGGATATGTAACTTTTCACAGTAATACATCAAGAACTCATAGGAATCCTCACCTATAGCACCACTGAATCTAGGAGGACCCAAATGAGTATATCTGTTAATACTCTTCTGATCTCCAGAAGACATGGTGTAATTGTAATAATAGGAAAGCATAGTAAATCTAGTTGGCTGAGAACCCACCTGAGGACACATCATAGAAGAAGTATGAACTCTAGATCTCAAAATACTATACTCAGATATAGGCACTAGAGAGAGAACCACACTCGTAGTCATTAGAGTACTCTAAGAAATAAGAGGATCCACAGTCGATACTGAAGGAATGATATGAGTAGACTCTAGCAAAGATAGAGGTGCCATACTCGGAGCTAAAGGAACACCAGGTGAACTCCTAGAAGCACCCTCCAAATGAGTCAGAAAACAAACCAGTAACTCCTCGATGACTGGGGTAGAAGAGCTCAGTAGGGCCTGTATCTCCAATATATTCATCTTGAGGCTTAGGGAAGAGTCCTTAGTGCTATCTATAGATGAGGTAGATCCTCGTGATTGTAATCTACATCAAACCCAACCAAGACTCATAGCTCAACTTCTAGACTGGGCTCTCCATTCAAATAATGGATCTATATCTCTAGCCTCACTGGATCTAGTCCTCACCATATGCACAGAAAAAAGTGAAATATGATTTAGAACAAAAGGTATGAAATACCTGCATAATATAGATTTAACTAAGAAGAGTTTTCGAAAGATATCCTATAGCCACTCAAAGATATATACGAATATCTACATACCAATCTGTGAGCCCCTATTAGACATCCTATTCTTACACTGATGAGACCGCTGAACTCGACTACACTGATACTAATTTTTCAAGATCCAAAAACCAAGGGTCATGATGGCACTTGTTGCAAAAGGCCTCAAATAGTAAGCCAATTGCGTAAACTGATAAAAAATTACTAATCAATACAAAAACCAAGGAAAGACCCCTAGAATAGAGTCAAACCATAAATATATAGTAAAAGCAGAAATATAGTAAAGATACCAACCAAATCCTAAAATCTGGTGTCATAGTTTAAAAACTACTAAATACATCTTAAATGCAGTATGATATAGTGATAGACATAAGAGGATCAAAACTTTATCTTTGAATACCAAAATAAGACATGTAATAGATAGGAAGAGGAAATAGGAAAACTCCTGAAGCATAGGACTTTAACTGCCTCCAATACTCCAAAATGTTACCCAAATTAGCTATCTATATGGCACATTCATACCTGGATCTACACCAAAAGGGAATAGTAGTGGTGAATATGGTCCACTTTCACTCATTAGGTATCATAGGTAGACTGAGTAAAGTAGAAAATAAAGCATATAAACACAAACTATGGGCACATCTCCTGCAATAAAAAATATCCCAAATAGTAGCCCACACCATCTCTATTTGAGGTTTTAATATACAGACATATAATACATACATGCAGGGAAAAGAAGAATAAATATACACGTACATCAAATATAAGTATAGGAAGATAAAATAGATTGATAGATATTAAGTTAAATATAGAAATATAATTAAAACATAAGCATGATAATATGAAGGCAATTAAGGTAATGATGATGATGATGATGCAAGATGTCATCACACAACTTTTGTATACACCTGCTGAGCTTTGATCAAAGTTGGACCCATGAAGGGTTTGTCAACCCATACCTATCAGTCTCTTGGGGTATTTTCAACCCATATACAACCAATATATAACACCAATATCTATAACTCCTCTCCAAAACATCATTAATAGATGGTTTTTAAGCATGTCACATTTTCTATCCAAAAAATCCACTATTTCTAGTATTTTAATGGTGGTAACAATGTTTCATGAATGAATATAATATGTTGATGAAATTCCCACATCAAACCAAAATGAGAATATATAATATCCAATAAATATACCAACCATGTGAGCTAAGAACAACCCAAATCAATAAACTATCCATAATTCAATATAATCCAGAAATAATCAAGTGAAACATGTAAGAAAATGTCATTGATACCAAATAATTCTAAGATCTAGGATTTTTCCATCCAAAAAGATTATAACAAAACATACATATATCAATACTAGATAATCAACATTATACAAGATACCACACAGGTACACATGGCAAGTAATGACTCAAAACCACCAAATATCACCGATATAGACCCCTACACGGCTACATAAATCAACTAACACTTTTTCCATTATACAATCCCGTACTCATAGGATGCTTTTACATTATTATTATTATTATTATTAATGACCCAGCTAAGTCTGAAGAAATTTAAGTCATAACCTACCTTGAATGCCAAAAACCAATTGAAAAACCCTTCAATCCAAAGTTTTCCCCTCTTAAACGACCCCGAAATCAACAAAAACATACAAGTATAGAATATATGCATAAAAAACCCAATGAAACCCATATTGACCATTTTTGAATTGGGATCAAAATGAACCCTCGAGACAACTGTTTGAAAATGAAGGGTAAAATCAAATTTTTTATCAAAAAACATGTTTCCCAAGATTAAAGGAACTCATGGTAGAAAACACAACAGAAAAAGGAGTTGAAATTGGGGTTTTTATTAAAGAATACTAATTTTGGGCCTTTAGCCCAAAATCCTAAAATTTCCTCTTTAATTCTAAGTTTAAACAAGATTTGAATAATATAACTGGAGAAAAGTAATTGAAATAGGAGTTTTGGAACTTACCCAAGCTTAGAAATGGAAGAAAATGTTCAAAAACTTGAAAACCTCCAAATCTAAAAAATAGTATAAAAATCGCAAAATGGATTATTTAAATGATATAGGCATCACATACACAATCACCGAGTCGCTTAAGCGACCATCACTTATGTGACTAGGTATTGCTTTCGCGATACCTCATCTTTAAGCAAATGTCATAGAAGCAATCCTCTTGTTGCTTAATTGAAGGTCATGTATGCCATGCAAGAATCACAAAAGCAGCATCTCAGATACTCGGCTGGGTCATTAAGCAACAAAAATATCTCTTTAGCGGGTGTACCAGCAATAGACTTGGAGAATTCCAAGTCTTCGCGGGCCTCTCATAATTCATTTAGAATCTTACAAATGGAAACAGACTATGCTACCCTATTAAATTCAATGATTCATACTCAATGACGATATCAAATTTCTCAAAAGATGCCATTTCCATAGAGTTGACCTCTAAAATCCAATTTCACAATTTTCCAAACCGAAGGTCAAAATGAGATATAAAAGAATAAAAGCACACCAACCATGTTTTCTATAAAAAATTGACATTCTAAATCTGTTTGTACAATCTATTTTTCCATCCAATGCACAGTGAATAAATGTTGACCAAAGACAACTATATGGCTTTTAAAGCCACAAAACACTACAAACTTGCATAAATTACATCAAAAAACTTAGAGAACTATACCAATCATCCACACATCCTGAAAATACTATAATGCAACCATAGGGAGGGATAACATAATCTAATCAAATAAAAATAATTATGTCACACAAATCACAAAAAGTCAGGTCATTATAGAACATTACCCATGATTATAGTTGGATCCCATGATTGTGGGAAGGTCTCGTATATTCCTTCAAGAAGTTATTTTGTTATGAATTTAAGAGTCACATAAGTCTTTTACCACTTTTTAACATAAAAACTAAATTATTTAAGTTATAACAAGGCTGGGTATTAATTTAAATACTACCCTAAGACCCTTATTACCTAAATTCATTCGATATTTAACCTTAAATGGAGATAAGAAATATTTGTTCTTCCTATAAGGCAAACTAGGGTACATCACTTTCAAGATTTAAGTTCAAAGATATCTCCAAGGTTTTCATCTCCAAGAATGTGGAATTTTTTCAGTGGATCTCTTTTCACCCATTGAGTCCCAAAGATAACACATTTTCTCAATTTAATTCCTTCCTCAAAGTATTCATGAATGTTGTGAATTCATTGATATTCTAGTTCCTTTATACCATTGAGTTATAAAACCATGTTTAACATGAATTGAATCCATATTTATTGGACTTCAGTTATTAAATTCTTTAATTTCACTTAATTCATAAATTTGGAATAATAGTGCATTGTTCAAAGATAGTGAGCTATGAACAACCGATGACCTAGGGGTTCATGCCTATACTTGTGAGTATTATATCCTTTAGTTCACACATATTTTAACTTTTTTAGATAATGCATTTATTTTTAGTCTTCAAATTATTATTATCATTAAGCATTGTAGTTATTAGTGTCTTTTATAAGGAAGTAATATTTAGAACTAAGAGAACGCATGATAAAGGCTTGCCCATCTGTTAGGCTAAAACCTTTACTAGTCCTTAAGGACTAGAACTACAGTTCCATCATAGGTTCTAAAGGTTAACCCATCATACAAGGCTTGACACCTTAGTCCTTTTGGGCATAAGTTTACTGGATCTATGTCAGTAAGTATTCGTACCCTTAGTAAGGTACTGAACACCCTTTCAACAGGGCTTATAAGATGGACCTTAATTATCTTAGATTGCATATGTTTGTTATTAGTCTCTCCCATAGTCCAAAATCCGTAGTTAAAATTTACATACTTGCATGACCTTATACTCAGTTATTCTATATATCAACAAAGGCTAAATAGTGGTAATCATTCTCAGTCTCGCTAAAAATATTTACTTCATCCATATTTTGTGCTAGTGCTCTAGTTCCTAAGGTTAGGTAGGATAATTGAGAAAATTTCTATGCTCAATGTCCCATGGTAGAATTAATAGTGTTTGAACTAATTTGATTTGTAATAAATATGGTATGAACCACAAAGGTCTGTGTATGATTTGTAGTGATTGTGTTTTGGGTGTGTCAAGCTAGGCCACAACATAAGAGAATATGCAGTGGCTTCACAGAAAGGTAGGGATGCTCATTAGTAAAGTTAGTCTAACCCTTCAATAGCTCCAGCATATCGCCTGACTCAGCAGGGTAGGCCATCTAGTGAAATTAGTGAATAATAACACAATAGCTTCTATGCCCTTCAAACTTAAAAGGTTAGGAAGTTTCTCCTAATGTGGTCACTAATATGTTACAAGTCTTTCATATTTATATTTATTCACTATTAGATCTCAGAGCCACACTTTCCTTCATGACACCCTATATAACAGTAGTCTTGGTTGTAAATACAGAAATCCTCTTAGAACCCTTCTCAGTCTCTACTTCATTAAGTAATTTAGTCATAGCTAGATAGTTATATAGAAATTGCATAGTCACAGTTTCCTAGAAAGTCACCTCAATCAATCTTGTAGAGTTAGACATAATATATTTTGATGTTATTCATGGCATTGATTGGATATCCCCTTGATAGGACTTAGTTGATTGTAGTAATAGAGTAGTTACATTTTAATTTCCAAATAATCCATTGATAGAGTGAAGTGGTAGTACTTCGGTATCGATAGGTCGGTTCATCTATTACCTTCAGGTAAGGAAGATAATTATCAAAAGGTGCATCTATCATCTTGTTTATGTTAAGCATTCAAAGTCCTAAACCCCAAATTTTGATTCAATTCTAATAGTAAATAGATTTTCTAAACTATTTCTTTAAGATCTGCTTGGAATTTCTCATGAGTGGTAAATAGACTTTGAAACGAATCTTATTTTAGATATCTAACCATTTCAATTACACCCTATAGGATGGCTTTATCAAAAAGCTTAAGGATTTGAAAAATAGTTGAAATATCTCCTAGAAAAAGTTTTAATTAGGCATAGTGTCTCTCCATGGGGTGCTCCAGTTCTTTTTGTGCACAAGAAAGGTGGTTCTCTCAGAATATGCATCGATTACCATTAGTTGAACAAAATCATAGTAAAAAGTAAGTACCCTATTCTCAGGACTGATGAATTTTTTACCATCTTTAGGGTGCCGATTATTTCTTTAAGATTGACTTATGATTTGACTTTCATCAACTTCGAGCCAGAGAACGTGACATCCTAAAGAAACCTGCAGAATTTAGTATGGTCACTTTGAATTTGTTATTATATCTTTTTGACTAACAAATTCCCCTTTGGCTTTTATGGTATTTAAGAAGTACATGTACATATTTTTCATTTACTTTATAGATGACATCCTCATTTATTCTCAGTGTAATAATGAATATGCTAACCATTTTAGGTTTGTCTTGAAGAATCTAAATGATCACCAACTATTCACTAAGTGCAGTAAGTGTAAATATTGTTGGAAATCAGTAGCATTCCTTGGTATTATCATTTATGTTGAAGTCATTTGAGTTGATCCTAAAAAGACCAAAGAAGTTAAAAATTAGCCTAGACTCATCTCCCCGTTAGATATCTAAATTTTCTTCTGTTTTATCTTGGTACTATAGATGGTTTGTTGAAAGGGTTTTCCTCTATTGATTCTTCAATGTCCAGACTAACTAGAAAGAAAGTCAAGTTTTGATGGTCAAATTCATAAAAGAAGAGTTCTTAGTAGTTGAAGACTCGACTCACCACGACTTCAGTTTTGACTCTAGCAGAGGGTTCATATAGTTTTATGGCTTACTATGATACTTGTAGAGTTAGACTTGGTTGTGTGTTGATACATCATGGCAAGGTTAATGAATGTGTCTAGACAGTTCAAATGTCATAAGAAGGACCACCTGACTCAAGATCTTGAGTTAACAATAGTTATTTTGGCCTTAAGGATATGAAGGCTTTACCTCTATGGGGTCCATGTTTATGTACTTACTGGTCACAAAAGTGCTCAGTATGTGTTCAACAAGAAAGATATTAATCTTCAATCAGATGTGATGACTAGAGTTGTTGTAAAATTATGATATGAGTGTCTTATAACATTCAAGAATAGCCAATGTGGTGACTAATACTCTTAGTAGGTTTTCTATGCAAAGTTTTGATCATACATAAGATGAGAAGAAAGAGTTAATTTATGAGGTTCACCAGCTTTCTTGCTTAGGGATTTGATTTTTTGATTTAGCTTAGGGAAATATCTTGATTCATAGTGGTTCAGAATCCTTTTTAATAGGTGGTGTGAAAGAAAATAAAGCTAGTGATCTTATTTTTCTTGGTTTAAAAGAAGTAGGACAAAATCAGATGGTTAAGGTTTTCTCTAAGGGGGAGATGGTGTTCTTCATTATCAGGGAAAAATATGTGTTCTGAATATAGATGACTTAAGATGGAATATTCTAATAGAAACTCATAATTCTTGATATTCTATTAACCTATAAGCTACTAAGGAATTGTTATTTATGGGATGTCTATTAGTGGAATGGCATGTAAAAAGATATCATGGAATTTATGGCTAAGTGTTCAATTTTCCAGTAGGTTAAAGTTAAGAACTAAAGAACTGATGGTGTGCTTTAGGGTATCAATATTCCTTCTTGGAAGTAGGAAGTGCTGAATATGAACTACGTTATAGAGTTGCCTTATAATCATTAACAACATGATTCTATTTCGGTTATGATGGACTGAATGACTAAGTTGGCCCATTTATTGCCAATTAACACTTCAAATTTAGCCAAGTACTATGCTAAAGTCTACCGTAGAAAGTTTGTGAAATTGTATGTAGTCCCTTTATTAATTATTTATGATAGACGTACTCAGTGGTATGCAATTGGTTTAGAAACACATTTTCAAAGGTTCTTGGTACCCAAGTTCATCCTAGAATGACTTTTAACTTGTATACAAACTAGAAGGAAAAGAGGACCATTCAAACCTTAGAGGACATATTAAGAGCATGTGTGATTGATTTCAAGGATAGTTGTGATGATTATTTATTGTTGATTTAGTTTTCTTATAATAAAATCTACCATTTCAGTATTTAGATGGCCTCATTCGAAGTACTTTATCATAAGAGGTTTACATCTCCAATTGGTTGGTTTAAAGTTGGTTAAGTTACCTTAATAGGCTCAAATTAATTGCATGATTCAATGGAGAAAGTTCTGTTGATTAACGAAAGGCTTAAAATAGCTCAGAGTCATAAAAAATCCTATACAAATATGAGGGAAAGGGAACTTGAGTTTGCTAATAGTGATTTTCTGTACTTAAAAGTATCACTGATGAAAGGGGTGAAGAGATTTGGTAAGAAGGGGAAGGCCAGTCCCTAATATGTTAGTCCTTATGAGATCGTGGGTCATTTTAGCAATTGTTCCCTATGTGTTAGAGTTATCAACTAACTTAACATCAGTTGGGACCTTAGAGAGTGTGGGTTTTAAAAATAGTCTCTCTTATGAAGAGGTCTTGGTTGAGATCCTTGATTGTTAGGTTCATTAGTTGGGACATAAAGAGGTCACTTTGTCTAAAATAATCAGTTAAGAGAGATACTTAGAAAGTGGAGGTAGATATGATGACCAAGTATCCCCATCTTTTCCCACTGAACTCAGTCCCTGCTTTAGGTAATAATTTTTACTTAATTAATAAATTATTTTTGTTTTATCTCACCCAACTATTATCATATCATATCATGAATTCATGAGTTTGGATCAGTCCATGTTTCAATTAAGGACTCAGTTATCATGTCAATATTCAGCTCTTACAAATTTAGTGTAGGAATTTCAAATCTTTCTCTCACATTTCTTCTTAGTAAGTTTTCATTCGGGGACAAATAACCCCAAGTAGGAGATATTACAACACCCCAAAAATCCAAGCTAAGATTAAAACCATGCTTCAAGTATATATAAATTCGAACATCATGTTTTTCTTATAGGGGAAGTGATTTTTATATAGATTAAGGCCACAAGTAACTCCTAGATCATGGCCAATTCAAAGCCTTCCTTACCGATTCATTTCTTATGAAGAATCACTCTATCGTCAAATTCAAATGAGAAAAACTCCTAGATTTTAGAGTTTTTTGGAGCTTAAGATCTAGAAAATAATAGATATTTGAGTTATCTTTCCAACTCATGTAGTTTCACCTTAACCAAATATCGACGTAAGATGTTATGGTTATTTTAGTGAAGCATTGCCGAATAATGAGAACATACGAGCGTAGGTACAATCGTGTTGAGATTGTACGGCCATACAATGCTTGAAACTAATTGATACAACCCCAAACATCTAAAACTTGACTAGTATACCTTACATCCATGATAAATAACCACGACCATGGTTAGAAACAATTATCTTAGGTAAGAACGTGACTTATAAAGTTCATCGGATAACAACCAATAACTTATGAATTAAGTTACAATCATAGGTGGGTCTCATTATTATACCAATGCTCGATTAGTGGAGTTCAAAGATACCAAATCCATATTCCAACCAAGAACACCACCCACAACTGTGCATAGGTCTCATGATCATGGGAAGGTCTCATACGCCCCATCCAGCAACATTTTAGTTATGACTTTAAAGGGGATCATAAGTCTTTTTCAAATCTTTTAACATCAAAACTACATTGTTTAAGTTACACCAAGGCTGAGTACTAAGTTAAATATTACCCTATATCCCTCAATACCCAAACTCATTCAAAATTTTGCCTCAAACAAAAAAAATAATTCTTCTTCATCCAAGGTAATCTAGGGTTCATCTCTTTCAAGATCCAAGTTCAAAGATTTCAATATTATTTCCATCTCTAGGTGTGTCAAATTTAATTTGTAGTTCTCCTTTCACCCATTGAGTCACAAGAATCTCAATTCCTCATTTTAATTCCTTCCTTAGATCTTAGGATTTATGAATGTTTTGAATTTCTTAATATTGTAGTTCATTGATACCATTAAGTTGTAAACCCATGTTTAGCATGAATTTTGGTACCATGAAATGTTCAAATCATAAACCTAATTATATTATGAAATCCTTGATTATTGGACTTGAGTTATTAAATTTCTTAAATTCACTTTGTTCATCAAATTGGCATAGTAGGTTCATTCTTTTAAGATGGTGGATTTATGAATACTCGAGGACCTAGGATTTTATACATATACATATGAGAATTATATCCTATATTCATATTTTTTTGAATTATGTCAGATAATGAATTTATTTTTGATCATTAGAATATTATTATTGAGCATTGTAGTATCTGTGTCTTTAAGTTAGGAGAAGTATTATCACCGAGCAGTCGCAGGTGTGAAGGATTACCTTTCTGTTAGGCTAATACCTTTAGCAGAAGTCCATAAGTCATAGAGCTAAGATGCCACCAATGGTTCTAATGGTTACCTATCAAACCAGGCTTGGCACCTTAGTCTTTTCGGATATCCGTTTAGTGGATCCTCGTCAGTAGCGTTCATACCCTTGGCTAAGTATTTAATACCTTTCTAGATGAGGTTACAGGTTGGACCCTAGCAAGCTCAAATTGGGGTATGTCATTTATTTGTAGCTCCTACAATCCACAACCATTATTTCAAATTCAATTTCTAGCATGACCTTGTATCAATTATCCACCTTATAATACAGTATATGCTTATAATGTTGTATAAATTTACCATGCTACGTACATTATGTTCAGCCTATAGTAGATATTTCCTATCGCACATACTCAGTATATTAAAAGTACTGACCATATAAATTCTTTTATGCTATATTGTCTTATAATATGTGTTCTAACGCCCAACAACGGGATTAGACTTAGTATCATCTACTACTATATCACCAATAGATCTTTGGCATGTCACCATCATTTGAGGACTAGTATCAATATTTATTTTTATTTATTTCAATTTCAAATAGATAGACTTAGTTCGGGGCTTGTCCCAACAACTCATCTTAGTATAGGATTTCATACATATAGTTATATGTTCAACTCTCTGGTTTTAAACTCAGTATTATTGTTGGTCTTGATTATTATTTCCTCATTTAATACAACTTCCACACCATGTTTTTATCAGTTAATTCATTATTATTAGTATCATTCCAGGCTATGGGTTAGATTGGGGTCACTTGTGACTCTAAGAATCATGTTACGACTAGGGAGTAGTCTCGGGTCATGACTATCTTGAAGTGTCGAGATAGATTTTGATCATTGTTGTCTTAGATTCCCACGCGATATGTTGAAGATCGACATGGTAATAGAGTTGTTGGTTATGATTATGTACACCACCTATAAACTTCATCACTTAAAACTTATTAGCATGGATAGGATTTGTATTGCCTATTTTGCTTATTCTACATATTTGTAGGCTACTTTTAGGGATCTTTCTAATGGTGACATCATTATTTACAACCATCATGGCAATCGACCAATCTTTCTGATGTTTTCTTTAAATAAAGTCGTTAGTGAAAGAGATGCGTCAGAATATTCATACCTTTGATCTCTTGAGTGCCATTCAAAGCTATAGTTTGTAACTCAGTGGCTTGAGTGAATGTTTGTCCATAAAGTACCCTGCAGCCACATTATTTGTTACAAATTTTTTTACTGCATCTAACCCAAGTAAAACTTCACAAGCAATATTTCATCAGATATATGTGATTAAATAATTTGAAAAACAACTGTTTAAATCTTTTCCAAGCTCACATTAGTTGTTCCCCAAGCCTTTGCTGGATGTGAAATATGTTGTCCTTTATGGGTTTTTTTGCTGAAAGAGAACCACTTTAGGGAAAGAAAATGTTCACAAGATCATTCCATGAGTGGATAAGGTGTGGTGGTAGACCATGATACTATGCTTTACCCTCTTCTGCAAGAGAATATTTTAAAACATGAGGTTTTATAGTCTCTTTAGGAGTATGGTATGTCTTATGCAAAACACACACCCTATTATTCTTAATGTGAGTTTATCAAACAAGGTTTTACATCTTGAGTTCATGCAAATTTCTTTTCACCAAATTCTAACTCCCTCTTCCATGTCTGTAGATTAAGAAATTATGACATAGAATAATATTTTCAACCACTAAACCTTTTGATTATGAACAAAAAGAAGTTTGATATCTAACAACCCCAGAAACATATCATACGAGAACCTTATGAACTCTAGAATATCATTGGGTTTCACAACCTCAATTGAGAATTTAACTACTCATATTGATAGTGAAATAACAAGAATATAAACTGAAAGTATGTATAACTTACTCTGAATCTTTAAATTTTGAATCTATGTTGAAGACTTGTTCAAGAACTAAGAACAATGAAAACTGGACAATAAAACTATGAATAATCTAAAACTATGAAAATTTTTATGACTCCTTATAAATGACACCTAATATATCTATTTATAATGGTAAATAAAGTAGGAATCCTACAAGAATCAACTTCTACAATCAGTATGCTTCATGGTCCACTCCATTATTGTCAACTCATTTCTGGTCCATGAATTATAATTATGTCATCATTAATTGCTTTTTATGTTTTTTTGAATTTGCCTTTTAGTTTTTCTTTTCGTTTATCATTTACTTTGACGGCCACACTTTGGGCTCCTAGATTTGTTTACCTTTCCAATCCTTGTTGCCTCCCAGCAAACATACAAGTGTACATCTTTACAAGTAATTTAAAAATTGTAAGCAATCAAATGTGAAATTTCACAAGGACTTAGCACTCAGAGTTTCTCAATTAATTCTACTAATTGATCCTTTAACAATCTAATTGGATTAGCCTTTTAACTGTATCATTGCGCGGGGTAGTTAAATTAATCCGAATGTATCTATATGTATTCTTATATATGACTCATCCTGGGAAAATTAGGTACATCTCTAGAATGCATCTATATCTATTCTTGGAAATGACCTATGTAGGAAAAATTAGGTACATCTCTATCCTAGATGCAAATTCACCTGTAGTCACAATCTATTCCCCTTCATCCATATTCTATTTCTTATCTCGGTCTCTCAAATTTCTATAAGAATTATTTGTTTATCCTCATTAGTTGCCAGTTGATAGAATAGTAGTCACAAGTTTAAAAGAAGAAAAAGCAATAGTAAATTCCATAATACAGTAATGTATAAACTATGAGATCTATAATATGTCCACAACCCTAGATTTATGAAGGACCTTTATCCTCTCATTAAAATATAAGCGATAAATAATACTAAGTAAAAGTTTAAAAAGTATCCTTACAAGATCTGGGACTTTGTCTCTCTCGATGATCTTACAATCTTTATTCTCGCTAAAATGGACTTACGAGGGGAACTTATAATATTTAAAAACACCTAAACGGACCCTTCAAGACTAAATATGAACAAGGGATAATTTCTCCATGCTGCTAGGAGCTCACGGCTTGAGGAACTTCTACTTGCTCTAGAGCTTCTGCTGTGATGAATATTTACCCGCCTTGGAATTTTTCTTACATATTGTAAAAAGTGGGTAAAAATTTACCCTACTTACCATGGGATTCTCTTGACAACTTACATTGCAAAATCCTGTCATTTTTTCCAACTTAGTCTAATTCTTTGTTTTTTAACCTTATTTGCATAAAGCACCCTACATAATATAAATCAACAGCTAAAGCTAAACTATCCTAAAAAAGCATACATAATGGCCAAAAGTAGTGAAAAGTGTATCTTATCCTATGTTACATTCCCACACTTAACCCTTTCTTCACCGTCAAACAACCACCAAGTTCTTTTAACTAAACCTCTATTTTACTATGCAACTCAACGGGTTGTTTTTACCGGGATTGACAAGATATTTTAAACGTGAAAGAAACACTTATACAAAGTACTTTAAACATTTCAAATAAAGACAATTCTATAAAGACTACAACCTTTAGAATCCACTTTCCATCACAGTACATATGGCAAGCTATAATGACATTATCGAGCAAAGAAATTAAATATATCACCAATTTTACATCCCTCACTTTTTACTATATTTCCCCTCACACATTCATTGTATAACACAATTTCTAAGGCACACGAATAAAGCAATAACAACTGGATTCGAAATCGAGAGGGCGTCATGCGGAAGCTATTAGTTGCAAACTATGAGACGATAAATAAGATGACAACGAAAAACAATACTAAAAACATAATTTTAATATATGACTTGGCCAATTGGCCTACATATAAAACCTAATATTAAAAATAATATTAAAAAGCATAAAACTAATGAGAGAGAAAATTTTTTCCTATACGAAACTCTTAAAAAACTACATTGTGAATTTTATTGTGTTATGGTATGAGAAGGGGTCTCCTAGTTATAGATGTCTAAAATCTTTCTTCCAAGAAAGAGGTTAGCCAAATATGAAAAAAAATTATATTTTTTTCTTTCAGGAAACTAAAAGTAATTATGGTAACTTTTATTTTTCTTCTAAGAAAAAATAAAATTTAAATATAGTAAGAAAATCAGGGCAAAAACCGTAAAAAGATCTTCACTTGATCCGTCTTCTCTTCATATCACGTGCATGAACTTCGTTCTTGATAAAATCTTCATAACTGTTGCTTTCCATGGTTAAAATTAAGGTTTAAAATATCATGGTTAAAAATTGGTTTAAAAGTAATAACAAATTTAGAAGAATATATGAGAACCAAAGATATAAAATATATAGAATACCTTAATAAAAATATAGAAGAATTAATAAGATTAAAAAAATCAACTAAAGAAAATTATGAAAAAGCATTTAATTGACCCACCTAAATGACAGATAATTCTGAAGTATTAGTTTTATACATACTTAGAGACATAGAAATTATAGACGTAAAGAAAATAATATGAGAAAAAATATTTAACATTGAAGATGAAGAGTTAGATATAAATCAGATAGAAGATGAGCTTGGAGAAATATACTTAAGTGATGACAATCGCTATTACTACCTAGATAATTATTCAGATGGATATTATACTGATTAAGAAATGCTAGAATATATTCAAAGAGTTAGAGACAAATAAAGTTGGCTATACGAAGAAATTAATTATAGAAACCAGCTTAGAAAAGGAAGAGAATAATTAAAAGAAAGATTAATTTGGATAAATAAAACCATGAAACAACTAGAATCAAAACACAGTTTAAAATATAATTTAGACATAGAATTATTCATAGACAAAAAAGACAGGATAATTAACGAAATAGATAACCTAGAATTCAATATCAGATATAGTACAACTAGAATAAATTATTATAAAGAAATTTGTAGTATAACAACTACTTTAGGATAAAATGATAGACTATGAGTATTTAAAATATCGGAGACAAGATATGGAAGAAATAAGAGCAACAGAGATACTTATGAATGAAAATTTAATTAAATATTTAAAAAAATATATATATAGAATATTTAGAATACCTCGAAAATAATATAGAAGAATTACTAACACTAAGAGAAAAAACTAAAGAATACTACAGTAAAGCTTTTAATCAATTTTCACATAATTACCCTCCAAGATATGAACATTAATAAAATAAAAATATTTAGAGAAGTTAAGAAATATCCACGCACAAATAAAAATAGATATATTTGAACTATAATAGATCTATTTATCACCTAATTTATCCGCACCCCCTGTAATTGGTATCAGAGCCTATGCTATTTGGATTTATTTGATTAATTTATTAATTATGAATTAATTAAATTTAGATATTCACCAAAACAATATTTATAATATTTTTTTAGATGAACAACGTAAAAAAACCACAACAATATAAAGAATTAAAACAAATAATATCTGAAAAACATAAAGAACTAAAATTAAGAATAGAAAGATTACAATATAACATAATTGTCGGAGTTAGTAAAAACTCAATAAACTGCACAAAACAAAAAAAATATCAAATTTAGAATCAACAATAGATAGTCTAAAATATATCTATCGACATAACCTATATACATTAAAATAAAATGAACAAAGAAGAATTTATAATAGATGAAAAAACATATGAAAATCACGAAGGATTAAAAATAAAAATAGTATTCTCTAATTTAGGAAGGAGATATAAGAAAATAGGTGTGGATATTCTCTAATTTATATGATTTGGACAATTGACCTACATATAAAATCTAATATTAAAAAGCATAAACTGATGATAGAGAAAATCTTTCCCAAAACTAAACTCTTAAAAGAGTACATTGTGAATTCTATTGTATTATGGTATGAGAAGCAAGTCTTCTATTTATAGATGTCCAAAATCTTTTCTCCAAGAAAGAGGTTAGCCAAATAGGGAAAAGAATTTTTTTTTTTCTTTCAGAAAAAGTAAAAGTAATTATGATAACTTTAATTTTCCTTCAAAGAAAAAATAAAAGTTAAATAATGTAAGAAAATCTAGGCAAAAACTCTAATAATAACACTCACTCTCACAAAATAATTCACATGCATATAAGATATACCATAGACTATTTGTTATTGTAATACTCCGTTAAAAACATAGAGACATATGATCAAACGGTCTTTATTTGTTTGCAATGTCAGTTAAGGGATGTTAGAAAATATTTAGTTAAAATAGTCGACTCTTTCACGCATTTGTTTTTATTGGTCAATTTTTCTTTTAGCTTCTTTACAAATACGGACATCAGAATCATCAAGAAAATAGTTAAATTTCTCTTCCACATCTATCACCTTCTTCCCAATCATCTTCAATTATTGTGAATATGTTCCAAAGATATGTAAGTCTTTGCTATCTTCAAATGAATTATTAATAGTACAAAAATTATATGGATGCATATGGGAATTGCATCATGTTAGCATCCAACCACTCACTCACGTCTACATGGTCGTGCAAGTAATAAACTAGCTCTTTTGAGCCGAATATTGATCCCATAGAGACTTGGTGTTTAGCAGGAAATCCAATTCAAGTATTACTATCAAAGTTAAACAAGTCACATTGAAACCAAAAATATTTTAAGATTTTTTATGCAAATAGTAGTAATGAACAATAGCAGAAATTAAAAAGTGTTAGTAAATAACAATTCAGAGAGTTCTACAGTCAAGGAACCTTGAATAATCATACAAAGCTATATAATCGTGTTGAATAAGTTATTATTTTGACCGTTGATTCATGGAATTAATATTACGATTATGTTCTTACAAGCCTCTAATCATCTATATAAATTAGCCTCATAACTAAATCATTAATCGGAGATGTGGGAACTAATTCAAATGCATTAGTATTTTACCAACTTTAATGTACGCTAATCAATCATGATCATAACATCAAACCTAGAAATAGGGTGTTTAGCTGCTCATATTTACAAAACGAATTGCCATTAATGAATTTATAAGAAAAACTACATGAAAAGTAGGAATTAAGAAGAAAAGCCCTAACGTAGAGCCCTTGATGCCTTGTCCTCTCTCTAAACATGTGTTTTTTGCAAAGATTTCTTGTAAATGTGTCTATGTACTCTTTATATATCCCTTTAGGTTGTTCATAAGTTTCCCCATGATGTGTCATGAATTTATGGTGCTTGAGATGCTTAAAATAATAAATATTGCAACTAAAAAGGCATTTTTCTGTGTATATGATGGGCTTTTGCATGATTACTAAAAAAATAGGCTTAATAAAATGGAAATGTTGAAAAGTGGACTCTCAGAGGATAAGATGAATGAAAACATAACCATGGGATCTAACCACGATTGTATCAAGGCTATTGTGGCATGAATAAAAGAAGGGGTCTCCATAAGTTGATCAGATGAAAACCTCCTGTAATCATACCATGAAAATACGATCGTACCACTTGGTTAGGGGAGGAAGACCTGAAAATAAAGATGTAGGAGCTAAGTATGAGTCTCATTAGATGAGAGCTTTCCACGATCATGTAATCATCATATGAACGTAGCTTAATGTTGTAGGAAGAAGGCCCAGATATGAAGACTACAGATGTAATACCCTGGAAAATTTTCTTCGTAAAGATTTTGTGAGAAACGTATCGAGTTCTATGCTTTAGAGTGATCCATCAATTTTTTGTGTAGTATTTCTAAGATTTTAACCTACCATTACGTAGAGTATCGAAAAATCTTTCCAACGATATGTAGATCATATAAAATGGACACTCGAGCGATGAGTTACTACCATTCCGATCGAACTATGAATAGTAAAACGTGCAGGAAAACAAAAGTACTGAGGCCTAGCGTATTTTTGCTCCAACATCAATAGATCATAACTCCTTGTACACAATTATCTAGGTGAGATACTATATATCAATGGAAAGATATGAGAGTCCTCTTTCTAATGAAATTAATTTCATCTAATTTGAATATCGGAGTAAAACGTTATGGTTGATCTACTTCAGACTATCAAAACAGTCCACCAAAGGACAGATTCAAGAATTATTTGATTTTTAGGGGCGTTTTGGTCATTCTCCCTCACCCAAAATCCATCCAAACCCTATATTAAAGCCTATTAGAAGAATTATATATTATATTTGATCAAATTCCCTTAAAAAGAAAACCCTGAGCACCTACATCCAACTTCAAGAACGTCTAAAGTTCACTGTTAATTCTGCAAATTTATTCAAGATTCCAAGTTCCTAGTGCAAGAACTTCAAGAACATCCAATGTTCACCATTAATTATGAAAATTTATTTAAGATTCCAAGTTCCTAGTTCAAGAACTCCAAGAACCATCATTCAAAGGCACGATTAACATCTTAAAAATGAGTATCGATCTAAAGTTCATCATTCAAGGTATGTGGGGTTTTTCAACAAGAACTATCTTTCGTTATTGTGCCCAAAAGTAATTTTCTTTACAAAGGCATGAATTTTATTTGATTTTTATGAATTTGAAGCATGAACCCATATCTTATGATGGTTATTATGAAATCTTGATATTTATGATTTTGAAAGATGAATTTACATGTGTGGTGATATAAAGCATGAATCTTGAACGATATTTATCATGATTGTGATATTTGGGTCGTAAGTCCCTATTGGAAATTGTGTTTTTTGAGAAAGTGTGTGTTATAAGCACGTTAATGCTGAATATTTGAGATATTTTGAATGATTTGACATTTTGGTCGTGAAAGAGTTATTTTGAACTCAACTGTGAATAAAATCCACGTATTTATTGATTAAGATAAAGGGGTAGCAAATTGGCTCTTCATGAAAATTGTTGAAGTGTTTATTGTGGATTTTCTTTAATATGAGCCTGAGGCTGATTTAAATTTTTATGCTAAGTCCGGGAGTAATCTTTAGCACCGAGTGGGAGGTATAAAGTAACCTTAATTCACTAGAACTACGTGCCCCCTTAGGATGTGAGCTTGAGGCTGATTTATATAGTGATCACTAGTGTTTTTGAATTGATACTGGAAGTCCTACTCCGATGGCAAGGATAGGACGGCTCTCCCCAACGTGGGTTGTACGTTGGACTCCATGAGCACACATGATTTATGTCAGTTATAGGATCTCCTAATGTGTGTGTGTGTACTCTTCTATCTGAGATGAAAACATATTTGCTTAAAAGGCTGAGTTTGAGAAAGTCATTATTCTTAAAAGATTTAAGGAATATATTCTAATGATAATTGACATGAGATTTGATTGTTTTGATGATTTAAAATTGAGATGAAATTTAGTTGAGAACGTATTGTAATGACTCACTTATTTTACTATACATGTATTATTCATCCATGATTTTGATGATTTAATTCGAGCTAAGTGAGTCATCTATATCAGCATGCATAATTTTATAAACTGTGATGATATTAAGATATTATTTTATATATGCGTTTCACCCCCATTTGCTCAGTATTTTTCCATGGTACTGACCCACATATTCGTATGTGGGCTATATTTTCTCGGAATGTAGGTACAAGGTATAGTTGTAACTTCAAATCCAGTTTGTTCGTGGTATCCAGTCTGCAGGTGATAAGTCTTTTTGATTCAAGGGCTTGGGTTACTTATGCAGAATTTATAGTGTTGTATTTTCTTTATTCAGTCATATTGAGTTGGGGTAGTCGGGAGTCATGACCTGGCTACCTACAGTCAGTACTCGTAGAGGCTTCATAGGCAGTCAGTAAAAGTTGATGTATTTTGTTTCAATTTTGGTTGTAAAGGCAGAATTGTAATCCTTTAAAATTCCATTTTTGTATCGATCAGATTTAGAAAAGAGTTAATTTTTGCTAATTTGTATGGATTTGTATTTTTATTTAGTTCCTAATGAGTTATGCCAGTAGAAGGGTTAGCTTGGGGTCACTTGTGACCTTAAGCACCGTGTGCGTCTCGGGACCTAATTTCGAGGCGTTACAACAGATGATTAAAGTAAGAATGGTTAAACTACCATATGGTATGGTTGTCAATAGAAGAGACAAGGCCATATTGAGAGTCGTACCAGTGAATACCTGAATATGAAAATCTATAAGCCATACTACAAGCACCCAAGGAGGATCATAGGACCTAACCACGGTCGTACCTTCTTGTCGTCCGAGGTCACCAACATAGATTTCTTTTTCTTAGGATTGAATTTATTTTATCTATAAATACTCTTATAAGGTCATTTGTACGAGTTTATACACTTTCATAGTTTACAGTATTATATTATGAGATTCTAAGGCATATTCATGGAATCTTACAAATGTCATTTCTAGGATTTTTATTCAATTTGGGATATTGGGTTTTTATTCGTATTTTAAGTTTAATTTTGTTTTCATATATGAAGTCTTATTACTTTCTTGCAATGATGAGTAGCTAAACACCCCAATGAGGATTTTCCGAACCATAATGGATTGATGAAATAGGTTAACTGCACGATAATTCTAGATCGGTGTGTTTGCATGTATTAGTGTTTTATTTTATATTATTGCTCTGTAATGGTTAAAAACTTTAGGAACACACCTATATTTTATACTTGCTTGAGGGAGTGGTAGATGATATGAAAAGAATTAACAATAGATATTTGAAGATAACACAACCCGATTAGAGGCCTTGATGTAATAGGTGTCCTATGTCCGATTGGGACCGGAGACCACCCCCGTTAACCAACTCAACCTCTAACCGCCTGCCCTGAGTTAGCTCAATTTCGAGCATGAAACAAGATAGTGTAATAGCTCACATGAAGACTCAGGGATAAGATCACAACTATGATCAACACAACTGAGTCCAACCATCCCAGACCAACAATCCGACCATACCAAACCACTATCGAAACAAGGGCCATAAACTAGGCCATAACCAAAGATGTTCCAAAACATAATATTATTAATCCCAAAATGAAATATGATTAAACAACCAATAATATCTTCCAATGTAGTCATTCCTCTAGCTTATTTCAATGTCAAGGCCAACACCAATACGATCCAGTCAATTCCAACCTACAACAGTACCACAAAGCCTCTAACCAAAAGAGTAATAAAATTTGGTTGGGACATTCCCCCAACCATATCCAAAACCAATATCCAAAATAAAATTAAAGTGTCTAAAAATATCCATAACATAAAATGGAGCCTTTTGAAAGGATAGAAGATTACCAATTCAGTCCAAATGCTTATCCCCGAGTCAATCACTATATGGGAGGAGTAGAACGTCAGCTTCCTGCATAGCGTGGGTATATAACCGCCAATAGATGGGTTAGCGGGTGAACATTAGCATGATCTTAGGATATGGATAAAATAATGCCATTTATAAAACCAAGTAAAATTATCCATATGCACATAACCATTCATATATATATAACTATGCCGGGAAAGGTGACCGGGTTTAGCATGTCTTTAAAAGCTTTACGTATGTTGTGTAGCTTTGCCATCCTAAACCAGTCACGAGCTGTATGGGTTCGGCTCCCCCTGCTAAAAAGGCCCAGTGCGTGTCGCCGCAAAACAAGGAAAGAAAACTTGGGACAACTAGTACATGCCCCAAAATATAGGGTGACACAATGCATATGGTCACCAAGACCAACCTCACATCAACAATATGAGTTTCCAATTTTTGTCCCCCCGGGACTTCCACCTTCCATGAATTTTCTACATATCCCACCATTAATTCCCAATTAAAACCATTTTCAAAATAAATAACCCTTAAACACATTATTAACCAAGGCCATTATAATTAGTAATGTCAAACCAATCCTTACTTGCAACTATTATCCATAGCCAACCATATATAGGTTTAAGGGGACTTCCAAGTGCCCTTCCATTTACCATATTAAAAAACTTTGGAGATTCAATGTACCCTACAAGCATAACTATTTAGCCATTTACCTTTCTAAACCATTTAAACCATGAAAAATTCCTTTACCAAAGTTTTTTAAACAAGAAAGAGTTCCATTTAAGTACTCCATGAAATGAAAACCTGTTTATAATCATTTTGTGAAACACGTTGGGGGCATAATATAATCAAAACTAATTTCGATTACCATTAAATCATTCACGTGCAATCCAATCATTCAAAGCAAAAATAAATGCACAAAAACAATAATTAATACCATGTAAAATCATAACCAACCATTTAACATCAAAACCCCCAATTCATATTTGAAAACCAAAATCAATGAAATTATGAAGACACTCATAAATACCATGCTGCTTGTTAGAATTAATAATGAGGGAAGAAAGCATGACTTAAACCAAGATAATGATGGAAATAAATCACCAAGACAAGCCCTAAATCAATCCTTTTGAGAGAATTTTGGAGTGTTTAGAATAGTTTCTAAGTGTTAATGGAAGAAATAATAGGGTAAATAACCTTCAAGTAGGTTTGAAGCCATGGGATCTTATTAGTATAAGTGGGGAAATATCATGAATACCCCCACTTAAGTTGTACAAAACCCTGTCATAGAGGTACGACTTACCCTCATGAGTTGTACCCTCCAATACGAGTGGTACCCTCCACTCATATCCTAAGACTTAACCCTTGTATCCAATACTCTCCAGCATATGACTCTTCCAACCAAGTCGTATCCAAAGCATGAGAGCCACACATTTCACTTGTACCCCTGGTAGATTTAAACCCAAGGATGATTTAGACAGTGTCCATTATACGAGTCCTGGGTACAACTTGTACCCTGGCTTAGGGCTCATGGTAAGCCACTTGTACTCAGATCTAACCTAAGTAACCAAGTCTAAGATTAGGTTAAGGAACCAAAAGATATGTAACCTCCAATATAACACATACCCCTAAGTCGTATCCATTCCAGTAACAAAAGTTCATCTGGCCAACTAACACTGGTCAGCATATGACTGGACCATACCATCCATACGCCAACATACGGATAATACCCATGAGTCATATTGGGTCCAGAGATTAGAATTCCAAGAAATTTTTTAAGATCCAAAAACCAAAGTGTTTCAATCTCACCTACTAGGAACATTCATCCCAGAATGATGGACAAGGTCGGGGTAGCTACACGCACGAGTCATTTGTATTATCAAATATATTTCCAATCTCTAACTAAGTTTGAAAACAAAGAGGCAAAGATAAAGATATTAATCTTTCCTTTAACAAACTTTGAAAAGTAAAGATGTGTTGAAGGCACATACCTTCTGCATGAATCCCAGGAACAGAACAAAATATAGATATTTTGACTTTATGTCCTCTTCTGCTTCCTATGTAGATTCTTCCACCTTATGGTTCTGCCATTTACCCTTAAGCAAAAGAACATCCTTGGTCCACAACCGACTAACCTTCCTATGAAAGATTTCATCCGAGATTTCTTCATAACACAAAAGAATTTATGATACTTGGTCCTTCCAAACGAACAACCGAAGAAGGATTACCAACACACTTCCTCAACATGGAAACATGAAAGACTGGTTAAACGAAGCTTATGCTAAAAGAAAACTCTGGCTCATAAGAAACACTACCAATTCTCCGCAAAACCTCATAAGGACTAACATACCTGGTATCCCTTAATAGGAGATACCTTGAGGAAAACCTTATCCCCAACCTCAACTTCTAAGTCTCTACGTCTAATATCTGCATAGGACTTTTGGTGACTTTGGGGAGCCTTAAGCCTCTCTCGAATCACTTTCACCTTCTCCATAGTCGGGTAAACCATGTCAGGACCAAATATGTCTACCTCACTAATCTCAAACCAACCAATAGGAGATCTATATCTCCTACCATAAAATGCCTCAAAAGGGGCCATACCAATACAAGAATGATATCTATTGTTGTAAGAAAACTCCACCAAAGGTAGATGCTCAATTTAATTGACACTATAATAAATCACAAAAGCCCGAAGCATATCCTCCAATGTTTGAATAGTTCTCTTCTTTTGCCAATTTGTTTGCGGGTAGAAAGAAGTACTTAGACTAACCTTAGTTCCTAACCCTTTCATAAAAGATCACAAGAAGTGTGATGTAAACTGCGTGCCATGATTAGGAATAATCAAAACAGGTACCCCATGCAGCTTCACAATCTCCTAAAAATAAAGCTTTGCATAATCCTCCACTGAACGCAATGGTAAAAAGTGTGCATTCTTAGTCATCCTATCCAAGATAAGCCAAATCTAATCATATTAATTTTGAGACCGAGGAATATTGGTAACAAAATCTATACTGATCACTTCCATTTTCCACTTAGGAAAATCAACTTCTTGATACAACCCTACTGGTCTCATATGCCTAACCTTAACCTGTTCATACACCATGCACTTGTCCACAAAATCAGCCACATCCCTCTTCATATCATTCCACTAATTGATCTCCATAACATCATGATACATCTTAGTGGAGTTTGGATAAACAACATAGTGTGATTCATGCGCCTCAGCCAAAATCCTTTATCACAACCCATCGACGTCAGAAACACACAACTTCCCTTGGTACCGTAAAGTACCATAACCACCGATCTCAAACACAACTACCTTTTACCCACCAACGTCACACTTGATTTTTTTTAATATAGGATCTAGCACTTGAATCTTCTTAATCTTTGCACAAGAAAATGATCTAACCACTTCTTACACCATGACACCACCATCCCTGGAGTCCAAGAGGTAAACTCTAATATTTGCCAAGCAGTAAATATACTTCACCAATTCCCATTTTCCTTCCTCCACATGAGCCAAACTCCTCTTGGATAACCTACTAAAAGCATCAATAACCACATTAACCTTACCTGGATAATAGTAAAGACTTATATCATAGTCCTTGAGAAGCTCGAGCCATCTTCTTTTCCTGAGTTTAAGCTCTTTCTGAGTGAACACATCATGTAGACTCTTATGATCAAAAAAGATATCCACATATTCACCATACAAATAATGTCGCTATATTTTTAAAACAAACACAACTGCCAATAGCTCTAAATCATGAGTAGGATAATTCCTCTCATGTACTATCAAATACTTGGAAACGATGGTAATCAATTTCTTATGCTGCATAAATACACAACCAAGCCCCACCTGAGATGCATCACAATAAGCCATGAACACATCATTACTTTCTGGCAAAGTTAGAATTGGAGCCAAAGTTAACTTATCCTTCAACCTCTGGAAACACCCTTCACAAGTATTTAACCAAAGAAACATAACCTTTTTTTGAGTTAACTTAGTCAAAGAAGTAGATATCAGTGAAAATACTTCCATAAACTACCGATAATACTCGGGTAAACCCAAGAAGCTCGAAATGTCAGATAAATTTAGGGGTCTACCTATATTTTCACTATAGTAACCTTTTATGAATCAAACATAATCCCCTCACTAGAAATAATATAACCCATGAAAGTTACAACGTTCAACCAAAACTCACACTTGCGGAACTTGGCATACAACTGTTGTTCCTTTAAGGTATGGAACATCATATGAAAGTTATTAGCATAATCCACATCACTCTTTGAATAAACTAAAATGATTTTCACTATAGTAACCTTTTACGAATCAAACATAATACCCTCACTAGAAATAATATAACCCATAAAAGTTACAACGTTCAACCAAAACTCACACTTGCGAAACTTGGCATACAACTGTTGTTCCTTTAAGGTATGCAACATCATATGAAAGTGATTAGCATAATCCACCTCACTCTTTGAATAAACTAAAATGTCATCAATAAACTCAATAATGAAAAGATCAAAATACTCAAAAAACCTTGTTTATCAGATCCATAAATGTCATTGGAGCATTAGTCCATATAAATGACATCTCTAAAAATTCAAAGTACCCATACTGAGTATGAAAATCCATCTTAGGAATATCCACCTCCCTAATCTTAAGCTGATGGTACCCTGACCAAGGATCTATCTTAGAAAAGAACTTGGCACCTTCGATCTAGTCAAACAACTTATCTATCTATTGAAGAGGGTACTTATTCTTGACCATAACCTTGTTCAACTACCTATAGTCAATGAACATCTAAAGGGAAACATCTGTTTTGTGCACAAACAACACTAGTGTACCCTATGGAGATAAACTAGGATAAATAAACCCTCTATCCAGAAGACCCTTAAGTTACTCCTTAAGTTCCCTCAACTCAGCCAGAGCTATTTTATATGAAGGAATAGAAATTTGATGAGTGTTTGGAACCTAGTAAATAAGAAAATCTATTTCCCTATCTCGAGGAACACTAGGAATATCATTCGAAAAGAGCTCTGGAAACTCATTAAGTACTGGAACTAACTGGAAAGAAGGACCTTTTAATTTAGAATTTTTAACCCAAACCAAATGATAAATACAACCTTTAGAGATCATCCTCCTACCTCTAAGATAAGAAATAAATCTCCCTTATGAGCTAGAGAACTACCCTTAAATTCTATAACCATCTTACCATGGAACCAAAATATAACCCTGCGCATCCTACAATCCAAGGACACATAACAATAGTAAAACCAATACATACCAAGAATGACATTGAAATCCACCATGCCCAACTACAATAGATCCAACAAGGTCTGTTTTCCACAAATAAATACCACATATCCCCTATAGACTGTCTTTGGAATAACTGAGTCGCCTTCTAGGGTAGAAAAAATCAAAAATAACTTACGAATGAAAACCAAAAGAAATAGCCACATAAGGAGTCACATAGAATAGAGTGGACCCCAGATTAAGCAAATAATATATGTCATAAGAAAAAAGTTGTAACGTACCAGTTACGAAATTAGGTAATGCCTTAGATTCCTATCGAGATGCGAAATCATACAATTTGTTCCAACCAAAACTAGAACCAGGAGTAGCAACAAGAGTAAATGAAGCCCTACTAGGTGTAGGAGCAAAAGATGAATTTAGAGGAATCTTATTTACCCCCGTATCAACATTATTAATTGGAAAATCCTAAGTCGATGGACTACCTAGCCACACTTGAAGTATGTGCCCATTCCATCATGCAATTTCTCCGATAAGGACGACCATAGAATCTACACAGAGGGCTTGGAAAAACTAACTAACCTCCGCTTGCCTGAGATTGGGCACCTGTGCCTGAAAATTTTCACCACCTCAATGATGTATGTCGCCCACCTGGTAAGGAGCACTAGTAGAAGAGTAGGAACAAAAACTCCCCTACTTCATTTTTTGGTATTTTCTACCATCATGACCAACCTAAGACTCAGCACCTTCATGTTCATAAAACATACTTCTCTGTAATATCCCATCCTTTTCCTAGCTTGAAAAGTTTCCCCAAAAAAGTTAAAAACTTTATTTAAAAGATGAATCTACTTTTTTGAACATGGTATTTTTATTATTTTCACTTTTTATTATGTGGGGAATGGAATAATCTTTCCATCAATACCAAATTCACCCAAATCTGACACCCAGGTGAAGAGTTAGAGTCTTTTTAGTGAGACTGTGTATCACTTGAGCCTTCAGTGCATCGCAGAGATAGCTTAAATGGCAATTGTCAATTTCCAATATTTCTCCACAATAGTGGTGTGTCGTGTAAAACTTCAAGGACATAGACAAGGTGGCAACGCGATAGCTCTATGTCGCGCCACCGTGCAATTTCCCATTTTTCACTTTCCAGTGACTTGGCATGAAAGTGGCGCGTCGCTCCAAGGATGATAACTGAAAAATTTTCTCAAAAATTAAAGACATGTCCTAGGGTTAAAAGGGTCAATTTCCCACCCTATATAAGCCTTATAACACGAGATTTGGCTATAATTCAGTAGCTTATACTCTCAAAAACTCTCAAGAAGAAGCCGTAGGGTTTTCATAAAAGGTTCAATTCTAAGGGAATTCCCAATCAGATTTCAAGAATCTCTCCGTCAATCTTTGTAGAATCACAAGCTAAGTATGTGTAGTGTTCATTCATGGACTCCTTTCGTCCATGAAGTTCATGAATCTCTTTTCTAAATACAAGTTATGGATTTTCTTTATGAATTTTATGATTGGATTGCTCTTGTTTAGGTTGATAATAACTAATTGCATTCTAATCCATGTTTGGTGATAAATTGCATATGTAATCGAGTAGTAATGATGTATATTCATGTAAACCAAGGATTTAAACCCTTGGATGATGAAATTAGAGATGAATCGTGATGTTTGATTGTTGTATAATGTTGTTTACACATTCTATGCCTATTATGTGTATGATTAAATTCCTATATAAAAGAACAATACCCAACAAGTATGATATCATGAAATCCCCATGTATGAACAAACTTATGTATATCACATGTTTGATGAAGTGCTTCAATATATGAATTATGAATTGTGTTGTTGGTCATGTGTTCAAGTAAGCCATGCCATGTTAGCTTTTTCACATCGAGTCCTAGGGGTACTTGTACCCGAACATTTAGTTGTGTGCCTAGAGCCATGTCATATTTTCACGATCTCCTTAGTCAAGCTATGATCCATAGAACTAAGTCAGTTATATGACTCAGGAAATTTCACAAATCACAGTAATCTCAGTAGTTCAGTAATCTCAGTGGTGTCAGTATTGAGTAATCATAGTAATGTCAATTTTTCCAGTTAATTTCAGTAACTTCAGTATTCTCAGTCAGTCGTCAAAACTCAGCACATTCTGTCATTAAATGGAACTCAGTAAATTTAGTTTTGCCCCGCTAGACAATAAGACTAGTATCAGTTTAGTTCAACTAATTAGTTCAGTTCAGCTAATAATTTAATCAGTTTAGCTTAGTTAATCAGTTCAGTGTCTTTCAGATGGGAGTAGGATTCAGCATCGAGCTAGCCTAGGGATGGGGACTCACCCACTAGATTGGAATGAGATCCCTAGAAGCAATTCCTATGTTCCAAAACTACGTAGCTAGTGTAGGTACGAGATGTCACCCATTAGATAGGATTGACATACTCACGGATCACCCGTTAGCGCATTTAAATGTATAGGACTGATCCCAGGGGTCACCTGCTAGATTAGGACTGAATCCATAGTAGTTGTGTTTACCAGTAGCGTGGTACTGACACCCTTCCAGCTGAGGTTAAAGGTTGGACCCTAGATAGTTTAGCATGGGGCATATCGGTTAGATGAATACATCCCACAGTTTTAGTTACAGAATTAGTGCATTATGCATATTTAGTATGTTATATTCAAATCTTCAATTATGTAAGTTATTAGATCATGTTTTAGCTATTCATTTTTAGTATGTACGTTAGTTTATGTTCTTTCCCTCACTCTCAGTATCATTTAAGTATGAATGTTCTCAAGGGAGAGATATTGTACTACACCATACTTTTCCTAGCATGAAAAGTTTTCCCAAGAACGTTAGAATATTTCTTTGAAAGAGGAATATACTTTTGTACACATAGTATTTTTAAGATTTTTACTTTTTATCCTGTGGGGAATCGAATAAGCTTTCCATCGATACCAAATTCACCCAAATCCAACACCCTGGTGAAGAGTTGGAGCCTTTTTAGTTAGATAGTGTATCACCTGAGCCATCATCGCATTGCGGAGATAGCTCAAAGGGAAATTGTCAATTTCCAGTATTGCTCCAACATAGTGGCACATCACGCCAAACTTTTTGTTCATAGACAAGGTGGCAACCTGATAGCTCCGCATTATGCCACCATGCAATTTCCTATTTGTCACTTTCCACTGACTTGGCGCGATAGTGGCACGTCGTGCCAAAGATGAAAACCAAAAAATTCTCTCAGAAATTAAAGACGCATCCTAGGGTTAAAAAGGTTAATTTCCCACCCTATATAAGCCTTATAACATGATATTTGGCCATAATTCAACAGCTTATACTCAATTACTCTGAAAAACTCTCAAGAACAAACCTTAGGGTTTTCATAGAAGGTTCAATTCCAAGGGAATTCACCATCAAATTTCAAGAATCTCTCCGTCAATCTTCGTAGAACCACAAGCTAAGGTATGCGTAGTGTTCATTCATGGACTCCTTTTGTCCATGAACTCCAAGAATCTCTTTTCTAAATTGAAGTTTTGGATTTTCTTTATGAATTTCATGATTGGATTGCTCTTGTTCATGTTGATGATGACTAATTGAATTCTAATCTATGTTTGGTGATAAATTGCATATGTAATCGATTAGTAATGTTGTAGATTCATGTAAACCTAGGATTAAAACCCTTGGATGATAAAATTAGATATGAACCATGATGTTTGATTGTTGTATAATGTTGTTTACACATTCTATGCCTATCATATGTACGATTAAATGCCTAGATGAAGGAACAATACCCAACTAGTATGATATATCATGAAATCCCCATGTATGTACAAGCCTATGCACATCACATGTTTGATGAAGTGCTTCAATATATGAATTATGAATTGTGTTGTTGGTCATGTGTTCAATAAGCCATGCCATGTCAGTTTCTTCTCATTGAGTCCTGGGAGTACTTGTACCCAAACATTTAGCTGTGTGCCTAGAGCCATATCATGTTTTTACGATCTCCTCAGTTAAGATATGATCCATAGAACTCATTAGCCATGTAACTCAGGAAATCTCAAAAATCTCAGTAATCTCAGTAGTTCAGTAATCTTAGTGATCTCAGTACTTAGTAATCTCAGTAACCTCAGTTTTCCCAGTCAATCTCAATAACTTTAGTATTCTCAATCAGTCCTTAGAACTCAATACATTCCATCAGTCAACAAAACTCAGTAAATTCAGTTTAGCCCTGCTAAACAATACCAATACTATCAGTTCAGTTTAGCCAATCAGTTCAGTTCAGCTAATCAGTTAATCAGTTCAGTAGCTTTCAGATGGGAGTAGGATTCAGCACCGAGCGAACCTAAGGATGGGGACTCACCCCCTAGATAGGACTGAGATCCCTAGAAGCAATCTTTAAGTTTCAAAACTACATAGCCAGTGTAGGTACAAGATTTCACCCATTAGATAAGACTGACATACTAAGGGATCACCCGTTAGCGCATTTAAATGTACAGGACTAATCCCAAGGGTAACCCGCTAGATTAGGACTAACTCCACAATAGTTGTCTTTACTAGTGGTGCGGTACTAACACCCTTCCAGCTGGGGTTAAAAGTTGAACCCCAGTTAGCGTAGTATGGGGTATGTCGGTTAGATGAATACATCCCACAGTTGTAGTTACAAAATCAGGACTGTCAGATACAGTAAATACAGTAAATTTAGGACTATTAGATACAGTCACTCCTTATTATTATAAATAGACTCTGGGATCACCTATTAGACAGGATTGATCTCAACTATGCTCAACCAGTAGTGGTATCATCAGATTTAGAGATCACCTGCCAGATTGGACTGATCTCAAATACAGTACGAAACTCAGCTAGTTCCATCATATTCAAGACTGACAGATATAGTCACTCATGTTATCAGGTATATCAGTTATCAAAAATCATGTTATCAATATTCAGCTTCAGGACTGTTAGAGACAGTCAACCAAACCAGTTCTTTATCATCAAAACTGTCAAAAATAGTTATTAATGTTATTAGTAAACTCAATCGTCAGAACTTAGCATTCGGTCCTATCACGATGTCAGTTATAGTTACGTATGCGTGCATGTATTCTTGCATACATGTTAGTCAATTAGTTAGTATTTGTTCATATATATGAACCCCATGCATTTATCCTACCTCACTTGCATACCAGTACATTCAAAGTACTGACGCATTTGCGCTATGGTGTCTTATACCATAGGTTTAGAGGAACGAGCTCCAGATCAGTAGTAGATTCCAGTCTTAGTAGTCAGAGTAAGAAGTGAGTCCTCATCTTTCCAGTTTATTTCAGTAGATGGAGTTAGTTGGGGATACGTCCTATCAACTCCTTATTCAGACAGTTTAGAGGCTTTCAGACTACAGCATGTTAGGTAGTTATTTTAGATTTATTTTTGTATTGTTATACAATTTTCAAACATTGTGTTATCAGATGTTTGTTCAGTATTAAACCTTGTGGCCTTTCAGTTCATGTTTCCACATTATCATGTTATATTATGCAGTGTACAGGTATAGATATCAATTATGGCTTAGCTTGTGGTTCTTCGTCGTCATGAGCATCGTGTGGTGGTTCGATTCAGAAAATTGGGGCATTACATCCTCTTACCCTATCTATCCCCAAACACCGTCTTCTTCCTCTTTTCATCCTCCATTTTCTGAATATGAAAAATCAACCTAGACATGTCCATATCTTTAATCAGCAAGGCTATCTTGCTCTCATAAATCAAATTCTGATTCAACCCATAAGCAAACTTCCTTATTCTTGACCTCATGTCAGTAACTAAATCAGGAAAATACCTTGATGATTGGTGAAACTTCAAGCCATATTCCTTGACAGAAACCTCCTTTGCTTGAGGTTCGCAAACTTTTCCATCTTTACATCCCTCACACTTGGGGAAACAAATGATAAAAGAAGGCCTTAGAAAAACTATCCCAAAAGAACAATTCTTCTATATCACCCGTATCCCTGTCCCGTTCTTCATACCACTGATATGCAATATCTTTGAGCTGATTAGCTGTAAAGTTTACTACTTTCACATTAGTATCATGCATCACCCAAAATATCTTTTCCATTTTTCAAATAAGCCCTATAGATCATCCTCCAACTTCACTATAGTAAAATTAGGAGGACCTATCTTTATAAATTGGCCAACCCTTGTGTCCTCAATCGACAAATCACTTATCGCACCCAGCTCAACCTGAGCAGTGACCATTTTAGCAATAACATGAATAGAATAACGGATTCTGCATTTTTCACCTATCCTTAATGACGACTAGGGGCAACCAGTGGAACTCCAGAACTATCAAGGATAGGACCGTGAGATCAAAGATGATCCCTAGATATAGGAGACACCCTTTTAGCATTACGCCTAAATAGGATAGAAGAATTTCCTTATGTTCCAAACATATGAAGCATGATCATAAAGATGAAAAAACAAGGATTAGAGAAAATTAGAGGAATGCGAATCCAAAATTGAGAATAAAATACCAAGAAAGTGATACATTCCTAAATTCCTTATAGCCTCTCTCTTATAGTTGTGGCACGCTACACACCCCTAATAGAGACTCTACTTGTCATAAATTTCTAGACACCCAATTGACCATAAACCAGTCTCTGATACCAACTTTACACGAACTAAATAAGGTCCTTTTTGTAATAAGCAACCCAAGTCCAATCGGGATCGAAGACCACCCATGCTACCTAACCCAACCCCCAACCGCCTACTCTTATTTTGCTGAATTTTACTAATAAAATAAGATAGTGTAGCAGCTCACATGAAGTCTCTAGGATAAGATCACACCCATGACTAACCTAACTGAGTCCAATTATCTCATACCAACAATCCAACAATACCAAACCAATATCAAAACAAGGGCCAAAAACTAGGCCATAACCAAAGATGTTAACATAATATAATTAACTAGAAAATGAAATATGATGGAACAACGAATAATATTATCCAATGATATCATCCCCCTAGACTATTCGAATGCTAAGGTCAACACCAATACAAATCCCGCCTATTCCAACCCATAGCAGTACCACAAAGCCTTTAACCAAAAGAGTAGTAAAATCCAGTTGGGACATGCCCTAAATCATGGCCAAAACCAATATCTAAAATAAAGTCAAAATGTCTAAAAATATCAAAAACATGACATGGAGCTTTTCAAAAGTATGGAAACTCACCACTTTTATCCAAATATTGATCTCCAAATCAATTACTATGTAAAAGCAGTAGAACAATTGGTTCCTGCATAGCGTAGGTTTACAACTACTAGTAGATGAGTTTGTGGGTGAATGCTAGCATGATCTCAGGATAAGGATAATGTATTATTATTTATAAAACTAAGTTAAACCATCCATATGCACACAACCATACATATATATAGATATATATAACCATTCTGGGAAAGAGGACCGAGTTTAGCATGCCTTTAAAACCTTTACCTAGGCTATGTAGCTTTTCCGTTCTAAACCTCCCGCAGGCTATATGGGTTCAACTCCCCCTGTTGAAAGGGACCCAGTGCATGTCGTCACAGGACCAGGAAACAAAACGTAGGATGACTAGTACAACCCACAAAATATAGTGTGAAATCATGCACACGGTCACCAAGACTAACCTCATATCAGAAAATATGAGTTTCCAATTTTGGTCCCCCAGGACCTCCGCCTTCCATGACCTTGCAACACATCTCACCATTAACTCCCAATTAGATCCATTTTCCAAAAAATAAACCCTTAATAAATAATTAACCAAGGCCATTATTATTTTTATCATCATACCTATCTTTACTTACAAGTATTATCCATAGAAAACTATATAAAGGTTTAAGGGGACTTCCAAGTGTTCTTTGATTTAGCATATGAAACCACTTGGGGGATTACAGGTTCCCCATAAGCATAACCATTTATCTATTTACCTTTACAAACCATTTAAACAATGCATAATTCCCTTAACACGTTTTTTAAAACAAGCAAGAGGTCTATTAAAGTACTCCGTACAATGAAAACATACTTATAGGCATTTTGTCAAACACATTGGGGGCATAATATAACAAAAACCAATTCCAAATACAATTAAACCATTCCCATGCAATCCAATAATTCAAAACCACCATGGATGCACATAAAACATAATTAAAACTATGGAAAAACCATAACCAATCACTAAACATCAAAACCCCCAATTTATATTTAAAAACTAAAATCATATAGTCAATGAAGTTATGAAAAAATTCATAAAAACCATGCATCTAGTTAGAATTAAAAATGAGGGAAGAGAACATTCCTTAAACTAAGATGATGTTGTTAAGAATCACAAATAAAAGCCACAAATCAATCATCTAGTTGAAAACCTAGCTTCCTTTATCCAAAACTTTTTTAGAGAATTTTGGAGTGTTTAGAAGAGTTTCTAAGTGTTAATGAATGAAATAATAGGGTAAATAAACTTCCAAGTAGGTTAGAAGTCGTGGGACCTTATAAGGATTAGTGGGAAAATATCCAGAGTACCCTCACTTAAGTTTTATAATATCCCATCACAGGGGTACAACTGACCTTCACGAGTCATACCCTTCAATACCAGTGGTACCCTCCACTCATTTCCTAAACCTCAACCCTTGGATCTAATATTTTCCAACATACAAATCAGCTAACAAAGTCATATCCAAAGCATATAATTTGTATCCTTTATTTGTACCCCTGGCAGATTTATACCTAAGGAAGATTTAGACATTGTCTACCATAAGAGTGGGTACGACTCAAGCCCTGGCTTACTGCTCATGGTGAGCCACTAGTTCTCAGATCCAACTTAAGTATCTAAGATTAGTTTAAGTAACCAAATGAACCATAAAAACCAATACGACTATTACCCCTAAGTCATATCCATTCAAGTAACCTAAATCCATCCTACCAACTAACAATTATCAACATACAACTGGACCATACTATCCAAACTACAGTATATGGCTTGTACCCATTAGTCATATTGGGTCTAAAGCTCAAAATTCTAGGAAATTTTATAAGTTCCAGAAACCAAGGAGTTTCAGAAGCGATCATCCTTCATCGAGTAACTTAAGATGTTGTAGGAATAGTTATTCTAAGATAATGAACAAGGGTTAAAAAGTGATACTCTTGGACTTTAAGAAGAGTAGAGTGAAATTCCTCTAATCAGTGTTGAGAGATGTTTAGATGAACCTATCTTATTTGTTTTTGCATTCAAAATATTTTTCTAGCCTAAGAAACCTTTGTAGTTTGAAGTGACAAATGAGGATCACAATCCTAGAGCCTTTCTTATATTGATTACAACTCTAACAAACAATAATTATTACTATTACTATTTTGTTTCACAAAATCCTCCATATTTTACTTATTTGACAGTTACCTAGACAGACACTTGATAGAAGTTTAACCTATTCCATTTGGGATGGACACCAACCTAGTTGGAAAATATATTTGATCAGTGAGACAGACAATTGATAGATTTTTAGCCTATTCCATTTGGGATGGAAACCAAACTAGTAGGAAAATATATTTGATCAGTGACTACTTTATACTTTTTAGGAAGTATAATTCAGGCAACATTAAATTTTGGCATCGTTGCTATAGAATACGATTATAGAGTTAATTGATTATGTTTATTGAGATGTTGTAATGAATAATCAGGTCATTTTTCGTATTTTCACTTATTTGAATATTAGATATTTTTTATAACTTACCCATGACATTTTTGACTTTCTAGAACTAACATTTTAGTTACTGTGTAGTTTATTGTATTTTTAGAGCCAAATTCTTATTTAGATGTCTTTGCTAGTTAAAATTAACTATCAGGAAAAAAATCAGTCATATTACCATATGTACTAATTTTAAATATTCCAATAGCTTCAAAATGAGGAGTTTAGGATAGTTGGACTCTTGGTTTTGGTCTTGAAGCACTTAGGCTCATTTTGAGCTATTGGTCAAAAGTTAAGAAAAATAAAATATGGGTATCGGACCTACTTTTCATTGAAATGACATCAGATGAATATTTTGACTACTCTAATGAGTTGGAACATCAAATTTTATAGGGTAGTACAGTTTATTTGTGCATACACAATTTAGAATGAATCCTGAGGAGTTAACAGAGACTTAGAAATTTCCATGTCTCAGCTAGGTTGGTACACTCACGTTCATGAGCCACTAATAACTTATGCAATTTGCTAGGCACCAGAAACTGTAGCATAAGCAACATTTTGAGTCGCATAAGTAATACCCTTGGAAGCTTGGCTACTATCATGTGCACGATAGTTATATTGCAAATATGACTTCTACACTTTTAGCTAGATATTGTGTGTATGACTAGCAGGTCGCGTATGAGATACCTATGTAAATGAGAAGGGTAAAAATACCCCCATCATCTTGTTTTTTGGCAGTTCTTATCCATCTCCAAGATTTTTAAACCCCAAAAATTAGGAAAGCTTGGAGATAACATTGGTGGATTATTCTGAGAGCTTAGGAAAGGATTAATTACTCAATCCTCCTTCAAATTCATTATAAGATATCATTATTTTAATGGATGATTTCTCTATTTTAATTTAAAAACTCCAAAATCTTGATGGCTTAATTTTTGCACAAATATAACTCAGAATTCACCCATTTTTAGGGTAAATATTCCTTGAGCATGGAGGGAAGTTGAGTCAGTTATGAAAATACAATTTTCATAAACGGTCCCCATGTGAGATTTTTACCTAATTATGGACCCAAATCATAATAGTGCAATATATTAATCGTTGTTCTGATTTTGATAGTGTGGCACCTTATGGAATTTTTTCAAAATGGGAACTCAACCATTTACTGGATTCTTTGATCTTTTTTTGGTGCCTAGTTAGGCTAGGTTTACCTCCTTATATATTCATCTATGTCATAGCATAATCATAATATTATACTTCACATATGGTATGATTTTATTATTGAAAGTGTGAATAAGGATATTTGGGTTAATTGGATGCTTAGGCTAACCTGAAACCTTAGATACAGAGTAGTTTTATTAGGTGAATTAGTCTTCATGGTATGTATTTAGAATGGAAATTCCTTAATAACTCAAGGTAAATAAAATTTCATAATTACTCATATTAGGGTAGAATTATTCTTAATTGCTTAAATTAAAGAAATTACCCTAGTTTCTGTTGTTCTAGTAGGATCGTCTTAGTTAATCATGTTTTGAAGGGGGTGACTAATGTCCTAGATCTAATAATCACTACTTGAAATCTATTAATGGACTTAGATACATTAGTCTATCCCGGGGTAGGAATTGCATAAGGGAATCTTTGGGGATTAAAAGTGGTCCCCTCCGTCTAACCATATGCCAAAACTTGTAATAACCTTGTAGACTCATTTGCATATGATATACTCGTATAAAGGGGTAGGATGACACTTGAGAAGGTTAAATATAATTATTGGTTATGTTAGTTTGGTATGGAATGGTGGATTCCAATTCAGAGTACTACTAATAATGTTACCCTTATATGTGACTAATGGTTTAATTTATAAGTATGATTTATGACTTATGTATATGATTATACATTTGACTTTCGAGTATGATTAATGTCTTGGCTTATTGATATGCTTAATGCTATAGATTTTGGTATGATAAGGGTGAGTGGCTTGTTTGAATGATATGGCTTATGTAGATACATAATAAAGCTCATGGGTATGATATGACTTATATTGATAAAATGTGTCTTATATATATGATACAAGTTATATATATATGTATGTATGTATATACATACTATGGCTCATAGAAATAATATGGCATATCGATGCGATTAATAACCTTTAGATAAAATTGGTGGTCTATATGTATAAATATTAATATGAATTCAAAATATTCTTAGTAATATTGTTTGTTATGATTAATATTTGTATGATCTCAAAATATGGTCAGTAATTTTGCCTACAGACATGATTATAGGTGAGACCTATGGATATGATTTCTTATCCGATTTATAATTATGAGTAGAGGGATGGTCTATAATTATGATTTACTTATATAATATATGGGGTTTTGTTTTTTGAAATAGCTTAATAATATAGTTTATTAATGTGGTTTTTAATTGTGAGTTTTAGTTCAAATTTGATAATTGTTAATAGTATTGATAATGTGAATTTTGGTATAAGTCTAACATTTGTGAATGATATTGGTTATATATGTTTTTGTTCAAGTCTGGAATTGAAGGTCGCTTACGATGTAGTATGGGATAAATGGATTCTTAGTTATAAAGTTGTAATCGATAAATTACAATTATGTGGTAGTTTTTTTTCTTCATTGTACTCTCCAAGTTTATGGGGGCCTATGTGGGGTTATTTACTTTTCTGTACTTATTGACTTTCGAGGCCAATTTAATAGATAAAAGTGTAAGATTGTTATTTTATCATTCTAGTTCTATTTATTTATGTATGTACTATAGTCTTGAAGGCTATTTCTAGGTTTGACCCTTTTATTTGGACTTATTTTACATTTCCTTGTATCCTATCATATTTATATCATGCCTTAGCTCAGTCAGCTGATGATACCTATTGAGGACCTATTGTTTTGGTACTCATGCTACACCTTGATACCTTTTTGGTATAGATTTGAGTACTAGTTGTCACCACTGATACATCGATTGTGCAGAGTTAATTTTAGAGATTAGGTGAGATCTTGGACTCGAAGTTACCCTATTTTTCTTTTGTTAATCAATGTCTAGTCTTTTGTTTTAATAAATATTATATTGACTATTCTACAACTTACAGTGTGTTGTAGTAGTTTTTCTAATGACTGTACCAGGCTGTGGGTTAGTTTTCTATGTTATGGCCTACTTTCAGACTATTTTTATTGCCTTGCATATTTATGAGTTGTATTGTCTTTTTCTCCTTATTATGGTATTTAACAATAAGTTAGCCCATTGAAAAGACCTTTTGGGTTATGGTATACTTACCTACTAGCAGGATAGAGTAGGTACCATCATGACTCATAAATTGGGTCATGACAAAATAATATCAGAGCTAAGTTTCATCAATATTATGGGTAAAAAAGAAAGCGTCTTGTAGAGTCTCATGGATAAGAATGCTGATGTCTATTTCTTATCTTCGAGAGGTTATGAGACATTCTTAAGATTTCTTCACTTTCTTTATTTATTTTATGCTAAGAGTCTGAGTTGGTTTTTAAAACATTCCTTTGGTTTCACTCTTTTATAGTTGACTAGGACATGTGCTACCTCTATATGTGATAAGGATCTTAAGATCGAGCCTAGAGATCCTATTGCTATTTGTGGATGCACCAAAAGTCATGGAAAACCTTGATATGTGTCCCTATCTAGGGGCCAACATAGGAGGCCTTCACCTGACCCTATTCCAACTCTTGAGCTAGTGATTATTCTTCCCCAGCCAATGATGGGCTATAAAGTAAACTAGGCTTAAACCAAAAATTATTTATTTTTTAGTGCTCAAGGTTACTTTTGTTTAACTTTCGGGGTTGGTTGGTGGTGCCTATCTGATAGTGCACAATCTACAAATTAGAGTGGTATTTATCCAGGGCAGAGTTTATAGCTGTGGCTCCAAGAGTTGAGGTCCCTCCTAGGCTGAATATTGCTCAGCAAGTGGTTGACAAACCTACTATGTCTGTCAAAAAGAAAAAGATGCTGGTTAGATTCTTGAGATTGGCTTTTCCTAGGTTTTCTACTACATCAGGTGAGGAAGCATTTGAGTTTTATATTAGTTGTGAGAATTAGCTCTATAATTTAGTCCTAGTTGAGACTCATGGTATGGATTACACTATCTTTCAGTATGACCTAACTGGTAGGAATTGGTGTCGAGGTCATATTGATTATAGGCTAGCTGGATTTTCACCTTTAAGATAGGCTCAGTTCGCTATGATCTTCTTTATGAAGGGAATGCCTCACAACCTTAGGGAATATTTTAGTGATTAGTTCTCGAGTTTATAGCAGGACTCAATGATGGTTGTGGATTATAAGGGTTATTTTAATGGTTTGGCTAGACATGCTACTTCTATTTTGATTATTGATTCTGACAGAGTTTGTTTCTTTGTTAAAGGATTGACACTTTCTCTTTCCATGTCTACTTAATATTTGGTTGTTATAGGTAGGTCTTTTACTGAGGTTTCTAATCATGCTCATCTTATCAAGAAAATACATTATGAGGCCCAAGGGGGCATCGATAAGAGGCTATGATATTAAGGAGGGTTTAGTGAGAGTCATTGTAGCTCCTGGTTCATAGACAGTGGTCATCAGGGTAGGAATCTTCCAAATTAGCTATTTTACCAACAATTCTAATCTTGTAGACCCATTTAGGTCATACTTAAGAATACTGATGGACACCAATCTAGCTTTAGTGGTTGTCCTAGCTAGGGTCGTGGTTTGTCTTCAAGGGATTCTTCATTAGACAATTCTAGTCAGGGTGCTTATTCTAGGTTTGTCAGATCTTTTAGTTTTGGTTCAGAGCCTATGGTTATAAAGCTTTTGGTCACTTCTTGAGTAAGTGCTCATGTCATGGAATGATTGTCCATTCATCTCAGAGTGTTCCACTTATTAGGATAGTTTATCCCCTAATTAGAGGTAATATGCATGGTCATAAGGGTGGTTCCTAAGGTACTCATTGAGGTTCTTAGGTAGGTATGATAGGAGGTCGATCAGGAGCCAAACAAAGTGGTGATTGTAGTCAGTTATATGCAATTTAAGCTAGGCTCGAGGCTAATTCTTTAGATATTGTAATCATAGGTACGATTTTAGTGTATCTTCATTCAACCTTGATTTATTTAATCTGATATCTACTTACTCTTATGTGCCTGCTTATTATGCCCCATGGTTAATGTTATCTTGGAATTAGTTATATATGTCTTTAAATATATCTATTCTCATGCATGATTCTTTAGTTGTGGATTAGTTTTTTAGATATATGTTGTGACTATTAGAGATATTGATACTTATGCTGATCTTATTATATTGGACGTAGTGGATTTTTATGTGATTTTGAGCATCGACAGGTTATCCCACTATAATACAGTCATGGATTATTTAGACAAGGTAGTTGCCTACGTATGCTGGCATACCCTCGATCGTGTGGCAAAGATCTGCTAGTCGTAAGCCGGTAAGGATTGTTACATATATGTATGCTAGGAATCTTATTTTAAGAGGGTGCCTATCTTATCTCAGTTATATTCGTGATGTTGGTATGGAGAGTACATCACTTAACTCTATTCTTGTAGTTCGTGAGTTTCATAATGTTTTCCCTACAAATCTACATGTCCTTTCTCAAGAGTGTAGTATTAAGTTTGTTATTAATCTTCAGTCAAGCACCTGACCTATTCTTATGGCACCTTACCATATGGCTCCGGTTGAGCTTATGGAGATGATCTCTTATCTTTAGGACCTTTTTAGTAAAGGTTTTATTAGACCGAATGTTTCTCCTTATAGATCTTCTATGTTGTTTGTGAAGAAGAAAAATGGCTCCATGCATATGTGTATTAATTATAGACAACTTAATAAGGTAATGGTGAAAAACCATTATCCTATTCCTTGCATTGATTATTTATTTTACTATGTTTAATGAGCAGTAGTGTTATCTAAGATTAATTTTAGGTTTGGTTTCCATTAGTTGAGGATTTGGCCTAAGGATATCTTGAAGACAACCTTTAGAACTCGTTATGGTCATTATATGTTCTTGGTAATAT
The DNA here is from genome assembly GCF_002878395.1 of Capsicum annuum. Classification (NCBI taxonomy): domain Eukaryota; kingdom Viridiplantae; phylum Streptophyta; class Magnoliopsida; order Solanales; family Solanaceae; genus Capsicum; species Capsicum annuum. The sequence goes on from NC_061115.1 coordinate 95,911,374, forward strand.
CGTTAGGGTTGAGTAATGCCTTACCCGCATTCATGGATTTGATGAACTAGATGTTCAGACCTTATTTGTATTCCTTTGTGAGTAACTTCATTGATGATATCCCTGTGTATTTGAGGAGCATTGAAGAGCATACTTAATATTTGAGGATTGTGCTCCTAACTTTAAGAGAGCATTTGATTTTTGCCAAATTCTCTAAAAATGTATTTTTGCTAGAGTCAGTGACATTCCTTGGGTATGTGGTGTCTGAATATGGGATTATGGTAGGCCCAACAAAGATTGAAGCTATTCGTGATTGGGATAGGCCTATATCTCTGGCAGAGGATCATAAATTTATTATCTTAGCTAGTTATTATAGATGATTTGTTATCTTAGCTAGTTATTATAAATGATTTGTCGAGGGTTTTTCTACTATTTTAGCACCTAAGACCAGATTGACTAGGATGAAAGTTCCTTTTTGATGGTCTGAATATGAGTCTAGCTTTGGAAAGCTCAAGGAGTTTCTTACTTCGGCTCTTATTTTGGCTCTGCATTTTAAGGGTGAGAGATTCAACATGTTTTATGATGTTTTTAGTGTTGGTTTTGGTTGTGTATTAATGCAGTAGGGTTGTGGTATTGCTTGTACTTTGAGGTAACTTAAGGTGCACAAACGTAACTATCCCACTCATCATTTAGAGTTGGTGACGGTAGTTTTTGCGCTTAAGGTTTAAAGACATTATCTTTATAGTATGAATTGTAAGATTTTCTTAAATCATAGTAGTCTTCAACATCTTATGATCCAGAGAGAGCTAAATGCTAGGAAGTGTAGATTGATGGAGTTGCTTAAGCATTATATTATCTTTATCATGTTTCATCTGGGAAAGGAAAATACGGAAGTAAATGCCTTGAGTTGAAAATCAGTGTGTCTAGGTAACTTGGCTGGAATTCTAGTTTTTCAGAGGCCATTGGCATGTGATATTTAGTCTTTGGCCAACTCGATGGTGTGACTTGATATTTCAAACAGTAGGAGGATTCTTGCTAGTATTGAGGTTAGATCCTCACTATTTGAGCAGATTTGGGATCGCCAATAAAGGATAAGAGACTTCGCAATCTTCCTAATCAGGTGTTAAGAAATATGTCCAAGAGGTCTACTATAGATTCTAAGGGTTTTTTGGTAGTTGATAGCTGCATTTGTGTTCAAAGGATCAATGACTTATTTCAGTTGTTTTTGCATGAGGCTCAGTTTTATGTATTCTATTCACCTGGGTACAATAAAGATGTTTAAATGTATGAGAAAATATCATTGGTGGAGTGGCATGAATAGAGGTATAGTAGACTTAAAAGCTTGTTGCATATGTTGTTGTCTGGTAAAGGATGAACATCAACAACCAAGTGGTTTTATTTGGAGATTGCAAATTTTGAAGTGGAAGTAGGAGTGACTTACCATGGATTTTTTTTGTTTGTCTCGTATTTCCTATATTTGGGTCATTATGGATCGGTTGACCAAATTGGCTTATTTTATTCCTATTCAAATATCTTTCTGAGTCGAGATATTTGCTCATATCTATGTCATTGAGATAGTCCACTTCCATGGCATCTTATGTCTATCATTTTAGACTGGGTTTTAGTGTTAACTTTTTTCTTATAGAGAGCTTTTTAGGACAAGTTGGATACTCAAGTAGATCTTAGTAAAACCTTTAATCCTCAGACAGATGGAAAGTTGGAGCGAACTATTTAGGTTCTCAAGGATATGCTTTGATCCAGTGTTATGAATATTAGAGGTCAGTGGGAGTAACACCTACCATGGTAGAGTTTGCATATAATAACAACTACTATTAGAGTATTGAGATGGCCCCATTTGGGGCTTTGTATTATAGGAAATTTTGTTTCGCGATTGGATGGTTTTAGACTTCCGAGGCTATAACCCATAAAACTGACTTACTTCAGGAGTCATTAGATAGAGTTAGGGTGATTCAAAATAGGTTGAGGGAAACTCAGAGTTGACAGAAGGCTTATGCAGATCATATATTTCATGCCTTGAGATTTAGAGTTTATGATCTAGTATTCCTCTGTGTATCTCCCATGAAGGGTTTAATGATATTCGAGAGAAGGGAAAGATCATCCTTATATTAAACCCTTTGAGATTCTTTGGATAGTCAGTGAGGTGGCTTATGTGTTAGCCTTACCTAAACATTTTGCTATTGTCCATCCATTTTTCCAGGTTTTTCATGTTGTAGTGAGATATTCCTAATCCATAGCATGTGTTTGGATGGGATTCAGTCCAGTTGGATGATCGATTGACCTTCATGGAGGATCCCGCACTTACTTTAGCTAGTGATATCAGGCAGTTGTGCACTATAGAGATTCTAGTAGTGAATATTCAGTGGAGAAACTACCTAGTAGAGGAGGCTACTTGGGAGATTGAGAGAAAGATGCAGACCAATATCATCACATATTTGAGGCATGAGGTATATCCTAATCGTTTACTTTTAAGGATGAAGGTTCTTTTAGTAGTGGATATTGTAATAAACCTTCTGGTCGTTTCTGTATTTCCGCTTATTTTTGTTGTTATATCTTTTCTATAGCTACCCTAGGTCATTTATTAAATGTTGAAACTTAAAGTGTGGTTATCGGGAGTTCCTTTGGTTATTAGAGCCAATTCCTTATTTGGAGGTCTTCGCTGGTTCAAGTTGGCTACCGCATAAAAACTTTAGTCAAATGACCTCGTATGTCAATTCTGACTTTTCCAACTGCCCAAAAATGCCAATGTTGTGCTAGGTGGACTCTTGGTTTTGGTCCCAAGGCACCCGAACTTATTTCAAACCATAAGTCGAAAGTTAAGAAAAATAAAAAATGAGTGTGGGACACAATTTTTATTTAAATATCCTCGAATGAAAATTTTGACAACACCACTGAGTTTGGAACATTGAATTTGATAGGTTACCAAATTTTATTTGTGCATATGGGATTCTAGGTGAATCTTGTGGGGTTGGCAGAGGGTTGGAAATTTCTAAGTCTCAGTTGCAGTGCGTTCATATGCGGCTATGAACCTCTGATTACTTATGAGATCTGCCCGGCACGAGCAAGTGCCGTGTACGCAATATTTTGAGTCGTGTAAGACACACCCATGCCATCTTGGCCAGTATTATGTATGTGATAGGTATGTCGTGTATGCGACTTCTGTACTTTTGGATAGATATTGGATATGCGACCAACAGGTCATGTATGGATACTTGTGTACCTGGGAAGGGTATAAATACCCCCTTCATCCTATATTTAACCATTTCTCATCCATCTTTGAGATATTTAAACCTTAGAAAGTGGGACAGCTTTGGGATAATATTCATGGGTTATTTTTGTTGCTTTAGAAAGGATTAATAACACAATCCAGCTTAAAATTCACGGTAGGATTTCATTATTTTCATGGTTTATTTCTCTATTATCACCAACCAAATTAAAAAGCTTGGTGACTTCATTTCAGCACCAATATAGCTCAGAATTTACCCAATTTTTAGGGAAAATATTCCATGAGCATATAGGGATGTTGAGTTGGTTTTGAAAACACAATTTCTATTAATAGGCCCCACATGTGATTTATACATAATTTTTTACCCAAAGAAGAATAACTCTATATATGTATCGCTCTTCTCATTTTGATGAGTAAGTTGTGATTTAGACTGGGTGGCACCTTGTGGAATCTTCTTGTAAGGGGAAATCAGTGATTTAGCAGATTCTTCAAGCTTTCTTCAACACTAGGTAGGCTAGGTTATCCTACGTATAGATTGTGCTATCTCGTAGTATAATTATGAAATATGCTAGATATAGGGTGGGATTAATGTGTTGGATGTGTGAATTAGAATATTTGAGTTAATTGGACCCTTAAGCTGCATTGAAAGAATAGATACAGAGTGGTTAGGGTAGTTAGCCATGGCTTAGGTCAATTTTTATTTATGGTATATAGTTAGAATGGAAATTTCTTAATTACTCAAGGTAGGTGGAAGTACCTAGTTACTCATTTTAGGGTAGAATTGTTCTAAGTTGCTTAAATTAAAGGAATTACCGTAGTTTAGGTTGCTCTAAGTAAGATCACCTTAGTTAATCATGTTTGGGGGGGTCTTATATCGTAGGGATAATTATGGCTAATTGACATCTAAGAATGACTTAGATACCTTAGTCGAGTCTGAGGTAAAAATTGCCTAAGAGAATCTTCGGGGATTAGAAGTGGGCCCCTCTGTCCCATCTTAGGCCATGACTTGTGATAACCTTGTGAACTCATTTTCATATGATATATTCTTACAAAGGGGTAGATTGATAATTGAGAGGTTTGAATATAATTATTGGGTATATTAGTTGGGTATAGAATAAAGGATGCAAATTCAGAGCACTACTAATGTTGTTGCCTTTATATGTGACTAATCGTATAATATATAAGTACGATTTATGACTTATTCTTGTGATTATATGTATGACTTCGAAGTATGATTAATGACTTGTCCTATTTAAATGCTTAATGTTTTAGATTTCAGTATGATTAAGGGTTAATGGTTTGTTTTGATGATATGGCTTATGTAGATAAAAAATGGATCATGGGTATGATATGGCTTATATAGATAAAATATTGCTTATAAATATGATATGACTCTCCCTCTCTCTCTCTCTCTCTATATATAAATAATATGGCTCATAGAAATGATGTGGTATTTAGATGGGATTAACGACCTTTAGATAAGATGGGTGGTCTATAGAAATGTTTATTAACATAAATTCCCGATACTCTTAGTAATACAATTTCTGAATATTAGTATTGGTATGGTCTCCGGATATGGTCAATAATAATTCTTATAGACATAATTATGTGTGATACCGGTGGATATGATTACTTATCTGGTTTATAATTATGAGTAGAGAGCTGATCTATAGTTATGATTTACTGGTATAATCTATTGGGTTTGGCTTATTGAAATAGCTCACTAATATGGTTTATTAAAGTGGTTTATAATTATGAGTTCCAATTCAAGTAAGAAAATTTTTAATGGTATGAATAATATTGATTTTCTGTTCAAGTCCATCAATTGTTAATGATATTTGTAATGTGAGTTTCAATTCGAATCCGGCATTGATGGTTACTCACGATTTGTTATGGGATAGATAGATTCTTAGTTATGATGTGGTAATCAGTAAATTACGATTATATGGTGGTTTACTTTTCCTAATTATGCTCTCTAGGCTTATGGGCCTTGCATGAGATTATTTACTTTTCCTCAAAAATTGGCTTATTAGGCCAATTCGGTAGTTATTAATGTATGAATATTATGTTATAATTCTGATTCTATTTATTTATGCATGTACAATGATATTGGAGGCTATTTCAAGGTTTGCTCTTTTTATGATTACTTAGTTTACGTTACCTTGTATCCTATGTTATTTATATCATGATTTACCTCAGTCGGCCGATAATGCCTACTGAGTACCTGTGGTTATGGAACTCATACTACACTTTTGTACCTTTTTGGTGCAGATCTAATTAATAGTTACCCTTACTGATTCGTCCATTAAGCAGAGTTTATTTTAGAGATTGGGTGAGTTTTTTGAGTTAAAGTTTCCCTTTTAGCCTTTTGTTTATCCATGTCTACTCTTTTGTTTTGAGACTGATTGTATTGACTATTCTAGAACTTATGATATGTTGTAGTAGCTCTTGTACTGACTCTACCAGGTCGTGGGATGATTTTTTATGTTATGGCTACCTTTCAAACTATTTCTATTGCCTTTCTCATTTATGAGTTGTATTGTCTATTTATCACTTTTGGGGCATTTTCCACAAAGTTAGCCCAGTGAAAATAACTTTGGGCTACGGTTTGTCTTACCTATTGGCTTGATAAGTAGGTGAGAGATCATGACTTATAAATTGGGTTATGACAAATGCTGGTTTTTTGCTAATTTTACTTTTCAACTATTTCTAACTTACACGTTGGTCTATGCCTAATACTCAATGTCCAGGCAATTCCCTAATTCCATTTGACCCAGAACTTGAGAGAACTCTAAGACAAAGTCAGAAGATGGAGAGAGAAAGAGTTCATGATAAAACAGTCCTGCTCAAGGGGTTTCATGATGAACCAAAAATTTTGAATCGTCCAGTACCACAACATGTTGTTCTGAAAGCTTCAGAACAAGACACTGCTTGGTTAATGGCTGAGGGAAATATTAGGAAATCATCTATCGGAAGAAAAGGAAGAGAGGGCTAGAAAAGAGAAGTCAAATCATTTAGTTGCACCTGATATTAGGAAAATATTGAGAAGAAATTGGGGAAACAAAGTATCCAAAAATATCTATATGTTTATGATGATCCAGTGGAAGACTTGGTTGTATAGAGCCAATTGAAATTGGTTAAATCATTTCACCAAAGCTTCCTTAAGGTACTAATTTTTATATGATGAGTGCGATGATCTAGCTACCACATTTAAATAGGGTAATTTCTTGCTTGCCTACTGATAATGCAAACATGTATATCATAAAATTTGTGGGGATATATAATTCATATAATCTACTTTGAGTGAGTTAGAAGGCTTTTTGATTGAGACTATTTCCATTTTATTTAATTGGAGAAGCTACTCTATGGTTGGATGAATTGCACTATGGATCTATTACTACTTGGAATAAGTTGAGGACTCAATTTTTGGACAAATACTACCCTCCTTCAACAATAATGTAATTAAATGATGAGACAAATAACTTTAGATAGTTGCGCCAAGAGATACTATAGGAGACATTGTTAAGATTGATGAAAAAGCTATAAAATGTACCAAATCACAATATTTCTAGTACAAATTTGTTGGAGATCTTCTATAGAGCCTTAAATGAAAACAGTAAGGTTGTTGAAGACATTAACATTAGTGGAATCCTTATAAGTCTTTGATGGGAGCATACTTCTAAGATTTTAGATTGGATTAGAAAATCCAATCAAGAGTGTCATACTCAGGAGGCATATATCATTCCAATTGGAGCATCCAAAGAGCAATGAGAATATGAGATAGTTATTTGAGAGGTGGAACATCTGAGGACTGAGATTGGGAAGCTTACCAAGTAGTTTTTGATAGTTAAGCAAAAAAGGTCAACATAGTAGGTTAATGAGCTAAGTCTTCTATAAAGGAAAATTTGAATAATTACGATGAGGCTAAATACCTTGATAGAGAAGTGGCGAGTTTTTGTGTAAAGGTCCATGTAACACCCCATTTTTTTAGGCTAGACATTGATGTGTTTTTCTTATATGTAAGGACACTAATCCTATGAATTTATTTTTAATAGACATGCCGTGATCTTTATCCTAGTGTGTAAAGTCATTTCAAGGTGAAATATGTTCATAAGAATAACTTAGAAAAAAGTTGAACCAAGATCCATTAATTCATCCAAAGTTTCGTCGTTGATTCTACAAGGGTCTACTTTGAACGTGTATGACTTCTTATAGATGTAGAGTTTTTCATTTCAAGACCCACCAAATTATATATAATTGAGTCAGCTTTCCAATGATACAAATTTTACCTTAATCTGATAACCGAGCGAAAAGTTATAGCTATTTTTGTAAGAGAGGCAGTAGCTGCGCGCGATTAGTATGCGACGCACACTATATTTCACCACTGAGGGATCATGTGATGTAGCATTTGACACACGCTCTATTTCACCCCTGAGGTTTCCAGCTTTCAATCATATTTTTCCAAGGGAGTTTCAGTCCTTTAACTTTACCCAACTGATCTAAAATATGGGATTTAGGATCCGAAAAGCATAAATTACAATTATATTCTAAAAATTTCCCTCAATTGAAAGCATTCACTCTGAAGAACATAACCTTAGCTTGTTCAAGATTCAATCCCTTCCTTTAAGAAAATAAGGAACTCAAGTGTTTTAATCTAAGAAAGGTTTCAAGAAAGTTGTTCTCTTTCATGATTTATGTTTGCAGGTATGTTAGATGTTCATCCATGTTCCCTTTCTACCTATGAAGTCCAAGAACATAAATTTAAAGTTTAAAAGAATGATCTTTACATGTTATTATGATCTTTATCCATGAACCCCCATGAATTTTTATTTTACATGATATTTACAAGTAATTGTTGTTGAAATTAAACCTTACACGTTTGAATGGTGATATTTGCATGTTAAATCCCTAAATCCATGATTTGTAGTATTTCAATTATGTTAGTATCTCATGTTTTGATAATTCTCATGCTCAAGTCAATGAATTTCAAGTGTTTGATGAAATGCCTTAATTATTGGGGTTTGATTAATGACTCCTTGTTATGTTTCCAAGATCTTTTTGATAGAAAGAGTCCCTACATGTTGAAAGTTAATGTATGCTTAGCTATATCTTTGAAATTTGATTTTCAAGTTATGTTTTCAATTGATTTTACGTGGAATGCATGATAATATGCTTTAAATATTGTGACTTCCATATCATGTTCATACAAATTTAGAATAAAACCCTCATCTTATGATTTGGTCATATTATTGTGCTATCTTTTCATGTTTAAAAACCATCCCATGTTAAAGTCTTAGTCCCCATATGTTTGATGTGAAGCTTAGGTGAATAATTGTGAATAATGATTTCCTTCCATGGTTTCAAAGCATTCATTTGGTCCTATTTTATTGTTATCCAGTCCTAGGGGTTATGAGTACTCAAAATTTAGCTGTTTACTTAGTTTCAGTAGTTTTAGAATAGTTTAAGATAAATTATGAGAATTACCACTCAGTTAGAACTCACGATCAATTACTTTCCCAGTTAAGTTAGTTAAGTCCCGTAATCAGTATCATTCAGTTGGAAGTAGGATTTAGCACCAAGCGAACCTAGGGATAAAGGATCATCAGTCAGTTAAGACTGGGTTTTTAAAGCAATCCCTAAGTTCCAGAAGTTTATAGCCAGCATAGGTTATGAGATGTCACTTGCAAGTTTAGGATTGAAACTGTCAGGGATCACCTGCTAGTTTAGGAATGATCTCAGGAGTCACCTACCATATTAGGACTGACTCCACAACCATTGTTTGTATCTGTGGCACGGTACTACCACCCTTCCTACTATGGTCACCTATTAGACCCCATCAGCTAAGATTGGGGCATGTCGGTTAGATAATACCTCCCATGATTTTAGTTTCAGTATTAAGTTTTAAATTCAATTTAGTCTTGTTTGACCATTGCATATAGTTTATTTGTTATACAGTTATCACATTACGGTATTTCAGTCTACCAACAATTTTAGAACTTATTTTATGATTGGTCATGCATTTTAGTCTATACAATTTACATATATTCTTACTCAGTACCTCATGCTATACTTTCATTTATTTATTACTCATGCACATGAACCCATGCATATCATCCTAGCCAAATTTGGCATACTAGTATATTCAAAGTACTGTTTGTTACTCGTTTCTTGGGCTATGATGTCTTATATCATAGGTTTGGATGCTCAGATTACCAATAGTAATTAGACATTCTAGTAAATCATCAGTAGTAGCCGTGGTGAGTCCTTATCCTCCGAGGAAGAGTTATCTTATATTTAGTTATGCCAGTAGTTCAGCTATATAGTCAGTAAGAGTTAGTTTGGAGATTTTTCCATCAACTCTACAGTCAGAAAATTTAGACGGGTTCAGACTAGTACAGACAGTTAGTTAGTTTTCAGTTGTTATAATCAACCATTTTATCAATATTGTTTTACAGACATCATCAGAACTATGATTTAAAAATTTATGGCATTTTTTAGTTAATTTTTCTGCATGTGATCTCTTGTTATCAATTTTACCCAATTCTCAAAGCAAGTACCAGCATTATGGGTTAGCTTGTGGTCACTTGTGACCATAAGCACCATGTGAAGTCCAGGGTGTACTCTAGAGGTGTTACAAACTTTGTATCAGAGCCTAATGTTTTAAAGTTTCCTAGGGAATTTGAATGCCGCATTGAGTAGACTCTTGTGCATGGGTGTGAAGCTCGCTACACTTATGTTCAAGAGGCTACGAGAAATTTTAGGAAAAATTTCCTTAATTTCCATGTCCATATCGTGCGAATGAGCATGAGCTCTATTTAAAATCTCTTTTTAATATATCTTTTAAATCTATTAGAGACCATACCTCCCAAAAGGAATAATAGAATGAGGAATAGAAATCAGCCCATTGCTCTGCCTATTTAGAAAGATTCCCTGACTGAGTATATCTCACACTGTGAATTCAAAGCACTTTTCACTGCCCAAGCTTATTTAGTAGTATCTCCGCTTAATTAGCTGGCTATTGTCCTATCTAAACTTATGGTTCATGCTATGAAAAATAAGGAGGAGAAGGGTTGGAAAAAAGAAAGAAAGAATAAGAGGGCCAAAACAGGTAGTTTTATGTAAAGTTCAAAGAGTGTTCTACTAACCCTCTCTGCGGGATATGGCAAGCCAGGCCACAGAGTCAAGAAACACCCCCAGGTTGGTCAGCCTAGTCAACATAGTCGTTCCAAAGTTATAGCCGGTCGCCCAACTCAGAAGGGCACTACTTCTAGTGCCACCAGTGGTCAGTGTCAGAACAAACTTTACGCACTTCAGTCATAAAATGATCAGGAAAGTTCTCCTGATGCGATTTTGGGTTAGTTACAAGACTTTCATTTTCTTGTGTATGTTTTACTAGAAAAAAGAGCTTCACTTTCTCTTATAACCCCCCTATTTAGCTATCAACTTTAGTTTTAAACCTAAAATATTAGCGAAGCCCTTCTCATTTTCTACCTCAGTGGGTAAATCTATCCTAGCCAGGCAGGTATACATAAACTGCCTGATTTTAGTATCCTAAAAAAATCACTTCAGTTGATTTAAGAAATAAAGTCGTTCAGTTTCAATTTTTCGATGAACTAGTCATTAAATAGAGGGATAATATTATCTGTATTCACAAGATTTTATATTCATGGGCTTGTTGTATGGAAGGTGAATCAGTAGGATTAAAATAGTGTATGTAAGAATTTGAGCTAAGTATTATGGTGTGGGTATGATTATGTAGTATCCTGGAGCGCTATGTTTGAATGGGGCTAGTAATGTAGTAGTTGATGTTCTTACTAGCTAAATTACGGGCTATAGCTTATTAAGGTTTGATGTCCAGGTGTAATGGTAATTATCATGGTCTAGGGAGAAGAGAAAGTATCGAGATGAGACACTAGTAGGCTATAAAGGAAGTTAGTGCGGTTCATTAAGAGGTTGAGAATATCTATGTTAAGTGATTGAATCTAAGCTTAAATGTTTAAAGATTGAGCTAATAAAATGAAGATCCAAAACTCTAGTTATTTGAAATCATGGTATGGTGATACTCAGCAAGGTTCTAAGTTGGTCAGCGTTTAAGTTGTTGTATGATGATTTTTAAGTTTATAGAAAGCTTAAAATCGTGTATTAGCAGTACGCCTTACATTATTTTGTATAGTATTTTGGGATAAGAATAGTGTTTATATGCATTATTCTATGCTAGACTCTTTAGTAAAGTGGTGACAGTTCAACTTCGAGTTGTAGATTAAGTGGTTCACAGACTTAGAATGATGGCTTTAAGCTAAGGGGGAGATGATAGATAAAGTAAACAAGTTAGGCCCTCAAATCCTTAAGCGATTCTAGCATGGGTAGGAAAGCAATAGGAGAGGATGATACCTAACCCATTTTTATCTCACTGCAAGGTTTTTCACTTATCACAATATCTACTTATGCCTTACATGTCAGTTCCATGATTATAGTTTATGTTCATGCATATCATAGGGAATCATGTATGCTTCTAGTTCCCAGTATAAGGAGTTTCAGTTTGCTCAGTAGTAAGATACAAGTTCCACGGATTTAGAAACTCCAAACTCAGGTCATGTAGTTCATAACACATTTATTCATGTTTTACAGTGTGTTCAGTTCATGTACCTATGCAACACTCTTAATGATCAGAGAAATTCATATTCATGTCATGCATGTCCTCAGTTTAACCCTCTTTGATAAATTTATGTCAATGACCCTCTATTCCTCATGCCTGAGTTTCATATTCCAAATGTCCAGTCATGATTCAGTCTGTAAGTATTCCGTACATTATCTCTATCTTTCCTTAGTATCTCATCCCAGTCAATATCATTTAGGGGATGAACTATCCCAAGGCGGGATATTTTAATACCCCTAGTTTTTCATGTACTAAATCTCTCATCCTTTCTTTACGAAATCAGATCCGACTTGAAGAAATGGTTAATCATAAGTTAACTCTCTCATTTCTATCTCAGCCTTATAACGATTCTCATATCATTGCATGTGTTGAAGAAATTAGTTTAGTTCATGTATTATACTCAGAATCAGTTATGCTATCATGTTCCAACTGACGTTTCTAGTCATGCATGTTTAGAATATGATCTCAGTTTCCTTAGTACTCTCAGTCTAACCAGTCTCATTTTAGTATGAATAATTCCAAGGGGAAGATAATATATCGCCCTGTATTTTTGAGCTAGACTTTGAAGCATCATTCTTAAGTGTGCTGACTATAATCCCATGAGTTTATTTTTAATAGACATGTCATGATCTTTATCCTAGTGTGTGACAAGATTTCTAGGTGAAATCTATTCATAAGAATCACTTAGAATAAAGTTGTGCCAAGATCCTTTGATTCACCCAAAGTTTGGTATTCAATTCTACAAGGGTATACTTTGAACGTGTATAAATTTTTATAGATGTATAATATAAAGCTCAAGACCCACTAAATAGTAGATAATTGAGTCAGCTTTCTAATGATACCAATTTTGCCTTATCCGATATGCGGCCAAAAAGTTATAGCCATTTTTGTGAGAGACGGAGTAGCTACGCGTGATTAGAATGTGATGCGCACTTCATTTCACCCCTGAAGGATCATGCAATTTAGCATGTGTCGCACACTCTATTTTGGCATTACAGAGCATACGACGCACGCTCCATTTCACCCCTGACGTTTCTAGCTTTCAATCATATTTTTCTAGGGGCATTTCAGTCCTTTTCCTTCACCCAACCGATCTAAAACATGAGATATACGGTAAAAAAGTATAATTTACTATTCTATTATAAAAATTTCCACTAATTGAAAACATTCTTTCCTAAGAACAAAACCCAAACCTCTTTAAGATTAAATCCTTTCCTTCAAGAAAACTAAGAACTCAAGTGTTCTAATCAAAGAAATCTTTCAAGAAGGTTGTTCTCTTTCAAGATCTAAGTTTCAAGTTATGCTAGATGTTCATCCATGGGCCATTTCGACCTATAGAGTCCAAGAACCCAAATTTCAAGTTTAAAAGAATGATCTTTACATGTTATTATGAACTTTATCCATGAAATCCCATGAACTTCGATTTTACATGATATTTACAAGTAAATTTTGTTTAAATTAAATCCTACACATTTGAATGGTGCTATTTGTATGTTAAATCACTAAATCCATGATTTGTATAATTTAAATTATATTAGCATCTCATGTTTTGACTATTCTCATGCTCAAGTCTATGAATTTTTAGTGTTTGATGAAATGCCTAAATGATTGGGGTTTGACTAATGACTCCTTGGTATGTTCGCAAGAACTTTTTTATAGAAATAGTCCTTACATGTTGAAAGTTGAAGTATGCTTTGCTGTATCTTCGTAATTCAATATTCAATTTATGTTTGCAATTGATTTCATATGGAATTCATTATAAAATGATTTAAATATTGTGACTTCCATATCATGTTCATAGAACTTCAGAATAAAACTCTCAGTTTATTATTTGATCATGTGATTGTACTATGTTTTCATGCTTATAAAGAATCCACATGTTCAAGTATTAGTCCCCATGTGTTTGAGGAGATGCTTAACAGAATAACTGTGAACAATGATTTTCTTCCATGGTTTCAAAACTTTCATGTGGTCCTATTATTATTGCTATCGAGTCCTAGGTGTTAAGAATACCCAAAATTTATTTGTTTACTTATTTTCTTTAGCTTTAGAATAGTTTTAGATAAATCATATGCATTACCACATAGTTAGCATTCACAATCAGTTACTTATCCATTAAAGTTAGTTAAGTCCAGTAATCATTGTCATTTCATTGGGAGTAGGATTCAGCACTGAGCAAACCTAGGTATGGGGGCTTACCCGACAGTTAGGACTGGATCCTTAGATGTAATCCCTATGTTCTGAAACCATATAGCCAACGTAGGTTATGAGATGTCACCCACCAGTTTAGGACTGACACACTCAGGGATCACCCGCTAGCTTAAGATTGACTTTATATCTATTGTATGTAATTGTAGGACGGTACTAGCACCCTTCCAACTGCAGTCATAGGTTGGACCCCGATCATCTCAAGCTAGGGCATATTGGTTAGATGATACCTTTCATAGTTTTAATTTCAGTAGTTAGTTTAGAATTTAGTTTGGTATTCCTTGACCATCACATATAGTTTATCGATTATTCAGTTATTAGATTTCAGTATTTCAGTCTATAGACTATTTCAGAACTTATTTTATGCTTCGCCATGCATTTTTAGTCTTTACAGTTTACATGCATTCTTAGTTAGTACCTCATGCAATATATTCAGTCAGTTAATACTTATGTGCATGAACCTATGGATATCAACCTAACCTCATTTATCATACCAGTACATTAAAAGTATTAATTGCATACTCATTTCTTGCGCTACTATGACTTATATCATATGTTTGGACCCTTTGATTTTTGACCATACTTAGACTTTCCAATGCATTAGCAGTAGCATCCGGTGGTGAGTCTTCATCCCTCTAGGATGAGTTGTGTTATATTCAGTTATACCAGTAGTTCAGCTATTTAGTCTGTCGGAGTTAGTTGGGGGCTTGTTCTATCAACTCTACAATAGGAGTATTTAGAGGCTTTCTGACTAGTACAGACAGTTAGTCAGTTTTAAGTTTTTATTACTAGTAATTTTATCAGTATAGTCAGTATTATTTTATAGACATCATCAGAACTATGATTTAAAACCTTATGTCATTTTTTAGTTAAATTCTACATGTGATCTTTTGTTATCAGGTTTATCTTGTGCTCACAGTAGGTACCGGTATCCTGGGTTAGCTTGTGGTCACTTATGACCATAAGCATCGTGTGGCATCTAAGGTGTACTCTTGGGGAGTTAGTTTCCAAGGTCGGAACTATTATGGAAACAATTACAATAAGTCTAGGTATAGAAATAGGATTAGGGATAGAGATAGTGATTTAAATTGTAAGTATGATTATAAATATAAGAGTGACATTTATGTTCCTCTAAGGAATCATGATTATGAATCTTGCAATATAACAATGGAAGCTTTGATTGTAAAACTTGGTAAAGGTTTTAAGCGCCAAGAGAATTACCTTGAGAAAAATAGGGTATATATTTCAGGAATGAGCCCATAATTTGAATCTCATGCAAATTCCATTAAACATATTGAGAAAATATTTAGGCATATATCCATCGCAATAAACCATCATTAACTAGTCACACCTTAAAGCAACACCATCCATAATCCTAAGATTGATAGACATGCCTAGTAATTACTGCTCAAAGTGGTAAGTCTTCGACTGGTCCACCTTTGCTGTTGATGATAACAAGAAGGAATGCCCAATCATGATCAATGATTTGGATGAGTATAGAGTATAGAATTTGGTAGTGAATAAGGATGCATAACAAAAGCCTTTATTTGCGGAAAAGAGTCTAATTCTGATAAAAGAAAAGGTAAAGTTGTCACACCAGTGTTGAAGACCATCCCAAGACCTCCTCTTTCTTTCCCCCAAAGACTGAAAAAAAGCTAAAGAGAAAATATATCAAAAATTAATTTCAATGTTGAAGGATTTGTCGATAAACATTCCTCTTGGGGAGACTTTTGACTAATTTATGAAGAACTTGGTGACGAAGAAGAGAACTATAAGTTTTGATCCTCTAGTTAATATAAACCATTGTAGTGTAATCATTTGTCGCTCACTTGTTAAAAAGAAGGAAGACCAAGAGCTTTAATGATTCCTTGTAATATCGAGTCTTTGAATTTTTTAAGGGCCTTGTCTAACATAGGTGCTAGTATTGACTTAATGGGGCTAGTCGTTTACAAGCAGTTGGGCTTGGGGTCGCCTAACCAATTTTTATAAGACTTTTGATTATGGATCGCACTGTAAAGAAGCTGGTAGGAATCTTTTGTGATGTGTTGGTGAAGGTAGAATCCTATATATTTCCTACTAACTTTGTGATTCTTGATCGTGAAGTTGATTTTGAGGTTTCTATTAGATTGGGAATGCTTTTTCTCACGGCTAGATGGGCATTGAATTATGTAGAAACTGGGATAATTAAATTTAGGTTGAATAATGAGCAGGTTACTTTTAATGTATGCTAGTCCATGAAGCAACCAAAGGACATGTATGTGTTCTTTGTGATAGACCCAATAGATGATGATGAATTGGTAGTTCTTGATAAAGAAAATCTCGGTGTGGCGAAACTTTCAGTAGTAATAATGAATTTTTACAATAATTCTATTGTCGCGTATGATAAAATGGTGAGCGCAAATATTATTATGGATTCATATACTTATGCACCAGATTAGTTTGATCTTGATTTGAAGAATAGAGTGTCCCCACCAACTAAATCGTCTATTGTGGTACCACTCATTTTGGCATTCAAGGCCCTTCCTTCTCATGAACATTATGTATTTTTATGGGCCAACAATACCTTGTTGATTATTATTGCAGTTAATTTATTAGAATGGCATGTTAAGTCCTTAGTATCTATTTCGTAGAGGTTCAAACATGTAATTGGAAGGTCTATTATTGACGTCATTAGAATTCCACCTGGAATTTATACTCACAAGATCAAACTTGATATGAATTGTATACCTAGCATTGAGCACCAATGTAGATTAAAAATGCCTATGTAAGTGGCTATTAAAAAAACATTAAGTGGTTGGATGCAGGTTTAGTTTATCCTATTGTTGATAGAAAATGGCTGAGCCCCGTTCAACATATGCGAAAGAAAGATAGATTCACTGTGGTTCCCTATAAAAAGAAAGAGCTAATTCCTATGAGGTCAATTACCAAATGGTGAGTTTGCATGGACTAAAGAAAGCTGAATTCATAGATCGAGAAGCATCACTTTCCTATGACTTTTATCATTTTCTATGGCTTTCATGGACCAGATGTTAGACCATTTTGATGATTGATGATGGTATTGTTTTCTAAATAGTTATTTGGGTTATAATTAAATTTCTATTTCCATTGAGGACAAAGATAATACCACTTTTCCTTGTTCGTGTGAGATATTTGCATTTAAGAGGATATCATTTGGTCTATGTAACGCTCCCTACTTTTTAGTATTGTATGAATCCATCTTTTTTGCCATGGTGGAGGACACTATTGAGGTTTTCATGGATGAATTTTTAGTTGTAGGTAACTCATTTGATAATTATTTGGAATATTTGGCCTACGTTCTTAGGAGATAAGAGGATTGTAGCTTGATGCTAAATTGGGAGAAGTGTCATTTTATGGGTAAAGAAGGAATAATGCTTGTTCATAAGAATTCAAAGTAGAGAATTGAGGTTGACAAGCCGAAGATTGCAGTGATTTAAAAGTTGCCTCCACCAATTTCTATGAATCACATTTAGAGCTTTTTGGGGAATACAGATTTCTATAGAAGATTTATCAAGTATATATCTAAGATTTTCAATCCATTGTGTATGCTATTGGATAAAAAAAATAAATTTATGTTTGATGACGAATGTCAAAAATAATTCAAGTGCTTCAAATAGAAGTTGATTTCTTCCCCTATCATTGTGTATCTGAACAGGACCTTTCCACTTGAATCTATGTTGTAAGCTAGTGATGTGGTGCTAGATACAGCCCTATGTCAAAGGTGAGTGAAGAACATTTATATCATCTACTACAACATCAAATCATTTAATCCTACTAAGAAAAATTATATGGTGACGGAACAAGAGTTTCTTGTTGTTGTGTTTGCATTTGTGAAATTTTTGTCTTAGTTGCTTGGCACAAAACTGACTATGCATACTGACCATACAGTCTTAGATACCTTATGGAAAAGAAAAATGCTGAACCAAAGGTTCATTAGATGGGTAATTTATTGTATAAATTCAATTTTGAGGTAAAAGATTGTACCGTCTTCGATTTGCTGAACCGAAACACTACACGGTGCTCATGACCCCAAAGGACCAAAAGATAACCCAAGATTGATATCTGTACCTATACACTAAATAAAATACTAGATAATGCAGACACATGCACTGAAAGGACATAAGGTTCAATACTGAACATAACATGGATGAGATAACATCTGTCGGGTAATACAATACCCAAAACAAAACTGTAAACACTAAAGTATGAAACATAATAGTCTATATTTAGTCTGAAAGCCTCTACTGTCTGAATAATCTGAGTAAAGAGTTGATGGGAAATGTACCCAACTAACTCTAACTAACAACTAATCAATGAAATAGTGGAGAAATAATCATGTTCTCAAAGGATGAGTACTCACTTCTATTCTGACTACTAAGACTAGAATCTACTGGTGATCTGGAACTCATATCTCTAAATGTATGATGCAACATAAAAGAAAGCACCACAGCGTAAATGCATCAGTACAATGGAATGTACTAATTATACATGTGAAGTAGGCTAATGCAAGGGTTAACAGGCATGAATAATGCTAGCTAACTGTCTAACATGAATGCGAAAATGCATATATAAATGCATAAATGTAACTAATACGGTGATATCGTGATTACTGAATTGGAATAATGATGATGTGACATACTAAAATTGATATATCTGATAGCATAAATATATGTATCTAAATGTAACTGATAACATGTGTGACTGTATCTGATAGTCCTGAATCTGATGGAACTATCTGAGTTCCTTACTGTATCTGAGTCGACTGTATCTGAGAGTCTTGAATCTGTAGAACTATCTAAGTTCCTTTACTGAGACTAGTACTGAAACTGTGGGATGTAGTATTTAATTGATATGCCCCTGATATGCCGTTATGTATGAGATAGGGTCGAATCTGTAACCCCAATTAGAAGGGTGTCAATACTGCACCACTGGTATGAACAAGCTGTGTGAGAACCTTATCTGATAGTGTCCCAGAAAGAGAATGGTGGGGCCCTTATCTGACAGTGCTTATCTACCTCATCAAACCTCATCGAAAAATGTTGATGCCTCCACCTATGCTGGCTACATAGTTCTGGAACTCAAGGATGACTTCTAAGGATCACACCCTCATCTGATAGTGTGTGTCCCCATCCTTGGGTTCACTCAGAGATAATTCCTACTCCTATCTGAATGGACACTGAACATGATTTACTAAAATAAACATGGACTGAGTTACTAAATTCTGTTGATTGATGAAATAGTACTAATATCTAACAACTGACTAAGTTCATGAGATCATAGAGATTTCCTGAGTGATAAGACTATCTGAAGTCTAAGGATTCATACAGGACTGAGAGTATCATGAAAACATGACATGGCTCTAGGTACACAACTCATGTTTCGGGTACAAGTACCCCCAGTACTCGATGGAAAGAAACTGACAAAGCATGACTTACTTGAATAAATAATAATCATCATAATACATTTATTAAAGCATTTCATCAAACATGTGATAGGCATAAGCTTGTACGTACATGGGGATGCCATGATATCATGCTAATTAGGCACTTTTCCTTTTCATTCATGGATTACAATTCAATTACTCATTATCGACATGAACAAAAGTAGCCCAATCATGAAATTCATAAGAAAATTCATAACATGAATTTAGAAAAGGGATTCTTGGGTTTCATGGACGAAAGGAGTCCATGAATGAGCACTATGCATACCTTAGTTTGTTATTTTGGGAAGATTGATGGTGAAACCTTCATGAAATTAGATCTTCAATGAAAATCCTAGCTTGTTCTTGAGAGAAACTTGAGAGGAAAGAGTGTATTTTCGGTGAAAATTAGCTGAATCACGTGTTAAAGGGCTTAAATAGGGGTCGGAAATTGACTTTTTTAATCCTTGACGCGTCTTATAATTTCAGTAAAAATTTCTCAAATTGAAACCCTAGCGTGACACGGGTCTATTGCATTGTGTCACTGGAATTTGACAATTGGAAAACTGAGGGACGGAGCGACATGGAGCCATTGCGTTGCTCCTTCCTTCGTGACCTGGAACTTTGGCGCGACGCAGGGGAAATTGCGCTGAGATACTGGAAAAAAGATAATTCTGAATTTGAGTGCTGGAGCAACACACCATAATCATGGGAACCTACTAGAAATTGCCAAATGCCATTTCATCTTGTGGACCGGCACGCCACTGACTAATATGGCGCTGTTTTACTATGGGAACTTGAAGTAGTCATAACTTCTTACCTGGTTATCGAATTTAAGCGAAACATATATCAATGGAAATCTTATTGAATTTTCCACATGAAAAAAGTGAAAATTTTGAAAATTCCCCAAGGTGTAATTATCATTCACTTTAGAAGATAATACTAGGCGTTCTTTGGGGTATTACAACATCTCCCTTTGAGAACATTCGTCCTCGAATGAGACTGACTAAGAGGGGAAACAATAAGCTGAACATGAAATGAATAGGAATAATTGGAACTTAATCTCATGACTAACAAGCTGAACATAACATACTGAACATGCATATTTGATGCATGTGTAATTGATTCATGAATGCATGACTGAATGTTCTGAGAAACCGAGTTTCTCAAAATGAGAATGCATTTCTGATGCATAATTATATAACTAAGTAGATACTTGAATGCATGAATAAATATATAATGGTACTTCATATCAAGCTTATACTGGGAACATAAACATGAAAATGAATACCAAGTTCGTGATGAACACTGATCATGAAACTGAGTATGCTTAAGGAGAACTGTTACCTTGCACTTGATCTGAGATGATAGAGAAGAGTTGAGTATACTTGGTACACCTTTCTGCTTCTTCCTCCCAAGTATCTCTCTCGACGAAATTATTTCGCCAAAGAACTTTAACTAGAGGGACTTCTTTATTCCTCAATCTACGAGTCGGATAGTCTAAGACTTTGACTGGAACCTCTTCATAAGAGAGGCTGTTCTGAGCAGTAATGATCCGAATAGGGACTACGACTGATGTTTCACCTATAGACTTCTTGAGAAAAGAGACATGGAAGAATAGATAAACTAAGGCTAGATCTTAAGGCAGATACCTTGCTAAAACGACTGAGAATCTTGAAGGAAGCGACATATCGGGGACTGAGCTTTCTCTTCTTGCAAAATCTCTTCACTCCCTTCATAGGAGAGATCTTTAGATATACATAATCACCAACCTCAAACTTGAGGTCTACTCTAAGAACATCTGCATAAGATTTTTGTCGGCTCTGAGCAACCCGAAGTCTTTCTCTGATTAAATGGACTTTTTCTAAGGCATCGATTAATAAGTCAGGACCTATGACTGAGGCCTTATTAACTTCAAACCAACCAATTATAGATCTACATATCCTACCATAAAGAGTTTTGAATAGATCCATCTGAATAATAGAATGATAGGTGTTGTTGTATGCAAACTCAATCAAAGGTAATTGGTCATCCCAAATTCCCTTAAAATCAATTGCACATGCCCTTAGCATATCTTCTAAAGACTGAATGGTCCTTTTTGCTTGACCATCTTTTTGAGGATGGAATGTTGTACTGAGACGAACTTGGGTACCGAGACCCTTCTTGGAATGCTTTCTAGAAATAAGAGGTGAACTGGGTACCTCCATCTGATATAATGGACAACGAAACACCATGTAATCTGAACAACTCCTTGATATAGAGTTTTGCATAATCCTTGATAGAATAAGATGTATGAACTAGAAGAAAATGAGTTGATTTGGTCATTCGATCTATAATGACCCAGACTGAATATTGTTGATGACGAATTTGAGGCAAACCCATCATGAAGTCCATGCAATCAACTTCCCACTTCCAACTAGGAATACTGAACTCCTGCATAGACCCACTATGCTTCTAATGCTCTGTCTTAATTTTCTAACATATAGAGCACTTAGCCACAAACTCTGTAATGTCTCTCTTCTGTCCACTACACCAATAGATTTCTCGTAAGTCGCAGTACATCTTTGTGGCCTCTGGATAAATAGAGTATCACGCACAATGCTCTCCTACAAGAATTCTCTGCCTTAAGTCATCTATATCTGGAACATAGATATGACCCTAACAATGCAAAACACCATTTCCCCCTTTGGAGAAAACCTCTACTTTCTGATCCTAAACTAACTCTTTTAACTTGACATGGCTGGGATATCTATCTTGCTTTTCTTTCACCTCGGAGACTAGAGATGATTCTAAACTACTCTGAATACTTACACCACTCTCTAAAGAATCGACTAAGCGAATGCCTAGTCTTGCAAGCTGATAGACTTCCTGAGCTAAATTCTTCTTACTAACCTCGACATGAGAAACACTACCCATTCGATAGCCTACTGAGAGCATTGGCCACTATATTGTCCTTGCCAGATGATAGAGAACACTGATGCGGTAGTCATTCGAGAGCTCTAACCACCTTATCTGATAAAGATTGAGAACTTTTTGAGAAAATACATACTGAAGACTCTTGTGATATGTTAAGACATCTTCTTGAACTCTATAGAGATAATGCCTCCAAATCTTCAAGGCAAAGACTATAGCTGTTAACTCTAGATCATGAGTAAGATAATTCCTCTCATGAGGTTTAAGCTATCTGGAGGTGTAGGCTATGACCTTACCATGCTGCATGAGGACATAACCTTAACCTACTCTGGATGCATCACAATACACCACAAACCCATCTGAACCATCTGGAAGAGCTAAGACTGGGGATGAGGTAAGTTGAGTCTTCAACTCTTGAAAACTCTTCTCGAAAGGGTCTGACCACTAAAACTTGATTTTCTTTTGAGTCAATCTGGACATAGGGGATGCAATAGATGAAAATCCTTCAACAAATCATTTGTAACAGCCAGCCAAACCCAAGAAATTCATGATATCTGATGGAGAGACAGGTATTGGCCAGTTTCTTACTTGTTTGATCAATTGAGGATCAACTTTAATGCCATCACCAGAAATGATGTGGCCAAGAAATGCTACTGACCTTAGCCAAAATTTTTACTTACTGAATTTGGCTAATAGCTGATGATCTCTGAGATTCTAACGTACTATTCTTAGATGGTCTGCATGATTGCACTCAATGCAAGAATAAACAAGAATATCATCTATGAAAACTATGATGAACATGTTCAAGTCTTGCTTAAACACGCGGTTTATCAAGTACATTAAAGCTTTTATGGCATTGGTAAGAAAAAATGACATGACAAATAATTCAAAGTGACCATACCAAGTATGGAAAGCTAGTTTTGGAATGTCACTTTCTCTAATTCTAAGCTGATGATAGCTGGATCTGAGATATATATTAGAGAAATAACTGGCACCCTAAAGTTGGTCAAACAAGTCATCAATTTTGGGAAGAGAATACTAGTTCTTGACTGTGACATTATTGAGTTGACGGTAATCAATGTACATTCTAAGTGAACTACCTTTCTTCCATATGAATAAGACTAGTGTACCCCACAGGGAAACACTGGGTATGATGAATCCCTTATGTATGAAATCCTTCAACTGTTCCTTCAATGCTCTGATTTCTGCTGGTTCCATTCAGTATGGCGGAATAAAAATAGGCTGAGTATCTGAAAGAAGATCAATACCAAAGTGTATTTCCCAATTAGGAGGAATTCTTGGAAGATCTTCGGGAAAGATATCTAAATATTCATTCATTACTGGGACTGATTCAAGGATGGAAGTGTCAGATCTAGTATCCTTAACTTGAAAAAATGATAGACACATCCTTTAGATATCATTTTTCTTGCCTGATGGTAGGAAACAAGCTGACCCTTGAAAGTGAATACACTACCCTTCCATTCAAGGATGGGTTCATTTGGAGACTGAAATTGGGCTATTCTATTTTTGCAGTCAACTATTGCATAGCAGGAATAAAGCCAATCCTTGCGAAGAATGACATTAAAATTACTCTTCTCTAATTCGACTTAGTCAACTGAAGTGACTTTCTAAAATATCATAACCGGGCCGTTCTTATATACCCATCTAGCTATGATGGTTTTTCCCACTGGGGTAGAGACTAAGAAGAGCTCTGCTAGAATTTTGGGACTTATTCCAAAATCAACTACAATATAGGGAGTAACAAAAGACAAATATGCTCTTAGATCTAGCAACACATAACATGCACATGTAAGATCTATAACGTACCAGCAACTTCTTCAGGAGAATTTTTCAGATCTTATTAGGTCTGAAGAACATATAATCTATTTGGGGTTGCCCTCTAGTAGCACTGGTAGTGGCACCCTGCTAATTTGGGCAAGCGAACTGAGCTGAGAAGAGGAGATAACTCTGATAATCTAACTAAGGGCAGGTTTTGAATCTATGGCCTAGCTTGCCACAACCAAAATAGACATCGCGGCTAGCTCTGCAAGCACCCTTGTGGTTCTTACCACAAGTATGACAAAGTGGATTAGTTTGGGCATTGCTGACATTGCCTTGAGACATAAAGCCTGCCACTCTCTTTAAACTTAGGAGCTGGAGCACTGGCTAAAGAAGTAGCTAGAACTGATGACATAGGACAAAACTAAGAATGGTTTACTCCATCTAATTTAGGCAGACTAAAATAAAAGCTACCTGTCCTAGCTTTCTTATTCTTATTTTCTCTCTGCTTAATCTTCTGCTCCTCTATCTACTAAGAATGGGTCATAAGTCATGCTAAAGTCATGTTAATATTTAGCATGGCTAATCTGCACTTATTAACTACGCTATCATTTACCCTTGAAACAAACTTACTCATCTTGGCTCTGCTGTCTATAACCATATGAGGGGCATATCTGGCTAATTGAGTAAACTTTAGAGAATACTCTTTCACCATTATATTTCCTTGCCTGAGGTTGATGAATTCTATCACCTTAGCCTTTCTAAGCTCTTGGGGAAAGAATTTGTCTAAGAATGCAGTGAACTCTATAGGACCTGTATCATCTAACCTTTCTAATTTCCACTGTTTGAACCAAGTATGATCTACATCATTTAACTGATATACGGCTAACTCAGAACTCTCAATAGTAGTCACCCCCATAATGTCTGTCACCTTATGCACCTGATCTAGGAATTCCTAAGGGCCCTTATCTACGTTAGACACATGGAAGGACGGAGGATTCATTCAGGTGAAGTCCCAAACCCTAGCTACAGCTGAGTTGGCTACTGGGTTGGTCGGAACAATAGGTGGTCACTCATTATGGGTAGCTACAGACTTAGTAAGAGTGGTAAATATGGTTCTAAATTCCGTATGAGAAATATGATTGCCCAAAGGTTCTTCAGGCTGAGAGGCTGACTGATTTCTTCTCTTTGGAGGCATATTCTGGAATTAAGAGGAGAAACAAATTAGACTGAGAGATTGACTTGTGATTATTCTCACAGGCACGACATGAATACTAAAAAAAGGGAAACTATTCCTAAACATTTCATAGCCTCTTGCATATAAATGTTGTGCGCAACACACCCATGCACAAGACTATATTATATGTGGCTTTCAGACTTCTTAGGATTCTATTAAACCTTAGGCTCTGATACCAAGTTTGTAACGCCCCAATTTGCTGAACCAAAATGCTATACAGTGCTCATGACCCTGAAGGACAATAAGCTAACCCATGACTTATATCTGTACCTGTACACTGAATAAAATATTGAATAATACAGAAAAATGCACTTAAAGGCCATAAGGTTCAAAACATAACATGAAATGGATGAGATAACATCTGTGGGGTAATACAATGCCACAAACAAAACTATAAATACTGAAGTCTAAAACATAATAGTCAGTATCTAGTTTAAAAGCCTCGATTATCTGAATAATTTGAGTAAAGAATTGATGGGACATGTCCCAAACTAACTCTAACTAATAGCTAATCCATGAAGTGGTGGAGAAATTATCATGTCCTCAAAGGATGAGGACTCACTTCTATTTTAACTACTGAGACTGGAATCTACTATTGATCTGGAACACGTGTCTCTGAACCTATGGTGTAATATAAAATAAAGCACCATAGCATAAATGCATTGGTAAAATGGATTGTACTGAGTATACATGTGAGGTAGGCTAATGAAAGGGTTAACATGCATGAATAATACTAGCTGACTGTCTAACATGAATGCGAGAATGCATATATAAATACGTAACTGTAACTGACATTATGATATTATGATTACTGAATCTGAATAATGATGACACGACATACTAAAAATGATATATCTGATAGCATAAATAGTTGTATCTGAATATAACTAATAACATGGGTGACTGTATCTAACATTCCTAAATCTGATAGAACTATCTGAGTTCCTTACTATATCTGATTTGACAGTATCTGACTATCTTGAATCTGGAGAAGTATCTGAGTTCTTTTACTGAGACTGGTACTAAAACTATGGGAGGTAGTATTTAACCGACAAGCCCCCTGTTACGCCAGTATGGCTAAGATGGGGTCCAATATGTAACCTCAATTGAAATGGTGTCAGTACCGCACCGCTGGTAAGGACAAGCTTTGGGCGACCCTTATCTGATAATATCCCCAAAAGAGAATAATGGGGCCCTTATCTAACAGTGCTTATCCACCTCATTAACCCTCATTGGACAGTGTTGATATCGCTACATATGTTGTCCTCATAGTTCTGGAATACAAAGATTTCTTTTAAGGAAAACACCCTCATGTGATAGTGTGTGTCCCCATCCTTGGGTTTACTTGGTGCTAATCCTGCTCCCATATGAATGGACACTGAATATGATTTACTGAACCGAACATGGACTGAGTTACTGAATTTCGTTGATTGATGGAATATTACTGATATCTAGCAACTGACTTATTTCATGAGATCATGGACATTTCCTGATTCAAAAGACTGTCTGAAGTCTAAGGATTCATATCTTGATAGAGAGTATCGTGCAAAAATGACATGGCTCTAGGTACACAACTAATGTTTCAGGTATAAGTACCCCCAGGACTTACTTAAATGTATAATAATTATCATAATACATTTACTGAAGGATTTCATCAAACATGTGATAGGGATAAGCTTGTACGTACATAGGGATTTTATGATATGATTCTAATTAGACTCTTTCCCTTCATCTAGGAATTCAATCAAACACATAGTAGGCATAGAATATGTAAACAACATCATACAACAATTAACTATCATGATTCAATTCGAATTTAATCATTCAAGGGTTTAGTCATCGAGGTTTCAAGAATATATACCGATACAAATCAACCTATATGGAATTTAACACTCATTCATGGAATACAATTCAATTAATCATTATCAACGTGAACAAAATCATCCTAATCATGAAATTCATAAGAAAATCCATAACTTGAAGTTAGAAAAGAGATTCTTGGACTTCATGGATGAAAGGAGTCCATGAATGAACGCTATGCATACCTTAGTTTGTGATTTCATGAAGATTGATGGTGAAACCTTCTTGAAATTGGATCTTTTATGAAAACCCTAGCTTATTGTTGAGAGAAACTTGAGAGAAGGGAGTGTATTTTTGGTGAAAAGTGGCTGAATCACGTGTTAAAGGGCTTTAATAAGGGAGGGAAATTGATCCTTTTAACCCTGGACGCGTCTTGTAATTTTAGTAAAAATTTCTCAAATTGAACCCCTTGCGTGATACAGTGCTATTACACCGTGTCACTGGAATTTGACAATTGGGTAACTCAGGCATGGCACGACGCAAAGCCATCGCATAACCCCTTCCTTCGTTATCTGAAACTTTGGCGTGACGCAGGGGTAATCACGCTGAGACGCTTGAAAAAGGACAATTATTAATCTTAGTGCTGGAACAACGTACCATAATTGTGGACACTTACTGAAAATTGCCAAATGCCATTTCCTCTTGTGGCGCAGAGCACCACTGACTAATATGGTGCTGTTTAACGATGGAAACTTGAAATAGTCATAACTTCTTACCCGGTTATTGGATTTAAGCGAATCATATATAGAAGGAAAAATTATTAAATTTTTCACATGAAAAAAAGTTAAAATCTTGAAAATTCCTCATGGAATAATTATCATTCATTTTAGAAGCTAATAATAGGCATTCTTGGGATGAAATTGGTAAGAAATCTTTGGGGCATTACCTTGATAAAAATGAGACTGAGAATCAATTGGCTGACCTTTTATCATGCCTTACGAAGGAAGAAATATTGAAACTAGGGGATGAGATTGAAAATGATGATACTTAGTCAATAAGGTTTTTTCAAAATTTCAATTATGAATTCCCTAGTTTGTAAACTTTTCCCATAACTAGTCATGTTATAAGCCATACTTGTTTTAGGTTTATGTAGATTGTGTAATTCAAATATTTGTTCCCGTCATTGGTATGATGAGTATCTGAGAGGAATGTCACTCATTACCAGTTGGGGGTTATTATGGAGTTACACCGACTATATATAAGATCTTGCAATGTATTTACTATTGGACCTCCATTTATACACATGCTCACAACTATGTTAGGTCTTGTGATAAAAGACAAAGGCAAGGGAACATCATGCATATACATGACCTTTCAACTATGACTATTCTTAAGCTTGAGTTGTTTGATGTATGGGGTCTTACTTCATGGGCCCCTTTATGAGTTTACATCGAATGAAATACATATTGGTGGTCATTAACTGTGTCTACTTATATGTGAAGGCAGTTGCATTTCTAAACAATGAGGGTAAGAGTGTTACAACCTTCTTGAAAAAGAAGATTTTCTTTAGATTTTGTATACTCCAAGCTATCAGTAGTGATGGAGGATTGCACTTCTACAATTGTCTCTTCAGAACATTTCTTGATAAATGTGGTGTTAAATATAAGGTTGAAACACCATACCATCCTCATATGAGAGTTCATGTTGAGGTCTCCAATCGAGAGAGCAACCCTATCTTGGTAAAGACTATGAGTGAAAATAGGATAGACTGGGATAGAAGGTAGGAAGATTCATTTTGGTCGTACCGGATGGCATTCAAGATACCTACAGGTTATTTCGTATACCTTCTTGTTTATGGAAAGGCATGCCACTCGCCTGCCAAATTTAAACAAAAGACATTATGGTCATTGAAGAGGCTGAATCTAGAATGGAGTGACATGGAAAAATTGAGATTAGATTAGATTAATGATATGGATAAATTTTATCCCGCTCTTACTTGAGCTCAGCCTAAAACTAGGAAAATATGAATTTGTATCATGATGAAAAGAGTGGACGCAGAGAAGTTCACTGGTGAGACTAGGTGTTGTTGTATAATTCATGACTTTGCCTATTTCTCGGAAAGCTGAGGTCCAAATGGTATGGACTATTCAGCATGATAAGAGTATTTCTGCATGGAGAAATTGAAATGAAAAGATATGAGGGTGCAAAATTCAAGATTAATGGTCAAGCATGTATAACATTGTGTAGGAACTATGAAAGAGATCAGGTCATACAAGAAAGTTACCTTGATGAATTCTTTATAGTCAATGGCATTATATTGTGCCGCGATATAATATTAGGTGCTTTGTGGGAGGTAACGCATAGGCTCATTGGTGAAGTATGAGTTACCAACTTAGCCACATTGTGCTGCATTATTAAGTCAAGCTCTTCTTAGGAGGCAACCCATGTTTTGTACTTTATTTTTCATAGGGTAATGTTGGTTATTGGTAATGGGATTGTACCAAAAAAATGTAAAACTAAACTAGACTTAGGATTGAACCCAGGAGAGGAGCATACGATCGTGGAAAGATCCCACGATTGTGGGTTTAGTCATGCAACAACATTTATTCAAAGTCGTGCAGTAAGAAAATTTAGTAGTTATTATACGAAGGGTGACCCCGATCGTACATAGATTTCTAGATATGGTGCCTATCGTTTGATTAAACTCATGTAGATAATTTAGTTAGGCAGCGAACCTATGATTTTAAGAAGATATCATGGTTACACATCACAATTTTCCTTAAGGCTCGTAGGTTCTCAAGTAAAGTTATTCAATCCCTAAAATATAATGAGAAGTAACAATTGTAGGTTTGTACCATGATCATGTGAAACTCCTATCTATAGATATCATCTAAGTAATGAGGACTCATTCCAACCCGTCCCGCATAAGGTTGTAAACATTTAAACCATTATGAAGGGCCCTATCCTATACCCTCATCATTTCCAATCATTACAAACACCAAAGATTTGACTTCTAATAGATATTAAGAGCAAGAATCGAGAACATTACCAATGATATGAAGATAATCTCTCCCTTTTCTCATCCAATTAAATGAGAAACTATAAGCCTTCAATTGAAACATTAGTTACTAGATTTATTGAGTCAATTTTCTTTATGAGAGTGTTTGAATCACTTCTAGGTCTTACTATTGAGTCCTTACGAGCATAGGGGAAATATGAGTACCAGTTGTGCATAACTATGGGTCATTGCTAGTCTTAAATTGGGTATAGAAAGAATCAAAATTTTGTTAAGTTTGATATTTGGTAAGTTTTAGTGTACTCAATGACACAATATATGATCATAGTATCTAATTATGGTCTTAGGTTTGATTGTGGTGGTGTCATCATATCAGAACATCCCATGATCATCCTATTATGGTATGATCATTGTAGGTACTCATCTGGTGAAACTTATACTCAGTACTTAAGTAATGTTCCTATTATTAGAAGGTACAAATGTACTTTATTTGCATGATCGCAAGAACTACTCGTTTGAGGGAATGTCTTCCTAGTACAATTGGTAAACCCATCCCACGATCAGAAGATATGATCTTACCTTCAACACATGATTATAGGAAGGGTCATCTGAGTTGACTTTTCACCAATACACTATTTTAAATTAGAACTAATTCTTCTTTCCAATTAAGGTACTATGTTTCCGAAATTAAAGAGGGCATAGGACAATGCTCTCCAGGAGAAAATTTCTATGAAGCGAGCCCCACAAAGCTCCTCAGGTAGTGTGTTTAAGAGCTCTAATGGGGCTAAGTTAGTGTATTCTACGTGCCATGATTCTGAAAACACGTACCTCAGACCGCAAGGGTCAAGGCCAAGGATACCACATCTCTAGCCTTTGTAAAAGCAGATACCCCTATTAACCATCCCCACAATATAGAGGGAAGGTAAGACTCACACAAATATCGGGGTGAGGGTGGTTTTGAGAAGATTAGCTCCTCGAAGGAAAATGGGGTATCTAACCCCAAATTCTCTGAGGGTACTGCTGCTATAGTCCTATATCAAAGAGGTGTTAACCGTCGCTGTTGGGTGGGCGTAAACTCCCTAGACTACTTTATTAATAGAGTTTCTTATATAACCAGGGAAATAAAAAAAACGATCATTCAAGAAGAGCCTCGAATTTTGCTAGAATCTCTATAGAAGGTCCAAGAGTTAGTGCGGGGCTTTGAAACATATGAGTTTGAGTGGATGTTCATACCCTTTAAGACTTATAGGCCATTTCTATATGGGAATTTTACACCCACTACGCTTCTATGCTAAAGAACATAACTCCTTCAGGCAAGGATAAGAATATAAATAAATAGCCCTGACTTGACACTATTACGGTTCTAGATACTATGGTTGATATCTTTGTTAAGGAAATTTCAAGGACCTTGTTTGGAAACATATTTTACGAGTAGAGGACACACTAAAATATGATGTCTAGATGAATGATTTAAAGAGAGTATAAAACTAAGTTTGGATGACAAGATGATGCATTATTGATGGCAGGTAGGCCAAATTACTAAAAATGGTGAGAATAATTTGTGAGCCAATGGATCATTAATTTATAAGCATCATATTTTAGCACAATTAATGATAATGCTGATGTCTCCCAAAACTAATATCCAAAGAAGTATGTAACAGTCGATTTCAAATGCCAATAAGCGTATAGAAAATGCCATAGGATTGCTCTTATGCTCTTTACCTAAATTATTAGATGATTTATTTAGGATCACTATAGGACTTTGTTAGGCTTTTAACGTAGGGTTTGGGCTGGTTATGGTATGTTTGTGAACTTTTTAAGTAACTTAGCCTCCTTTAGGATTGCTGTGATTCTCCTTTCTCATTCTTTTTTCTCTCAACTTTTTCTTTTTCTTCCATTTTTTTCTTTTTTGTTTGATATTTTTTTACCATACCTTCCCTTATTCATTTTTTCCTATCTACACCTCTTTATTCATAATTATTATTCCCTACACACCCTTATAATAACCACCATCAACTTAGGCAATTGGCTTGATTTGAGGTGCACAATGTCCATTGAGGACCAGAAAAAAATAGGTTCATTATAGTCAAACGGGAAGGTATAATTAGTGTCAACAACAAAAGTTTATCTATTAGGCTACAATGTCAGATTAATGAATTCATATATCATTTTGTTTGGCATTTAAGACTCAAGTGGACTAAACATAAAAATGCTCTATGATCATCTCCTAACCAACCATCATATGATCTAGGAAAAAGCAATCGAGCAAGTTCTAGACTCCATACACACTAATAACTAAGTAGTGCCTCGCAGTCACTTTGTACAGGGTCACACTGTCAGTTACTACCTATCTAGTTCATACACCCATTCCATAGTTCTCTTATTACTAATTCTAATTCCATTAAGGGATTCTCAGTAGTCTTACATGCACACAGATGACATAGTTTGTCACAAAAATTTTTAGGCAGGGTATAAATTTTTTAATTTGAATTAATTAGCACATTTTATGCACAAATTATTAACTACCTACACACATTCTTCTTATCACTTAAGAATCATAAAAAAACACACACACATGTCAATTTGTCATTCATACTATGTCCTACGGGTTTTAAAATATGACAACCATAACCTGTGGTGACTATGGTACACCCCCACCCCAACTAAATCTTCTGCACTATCCCTAGTGTATCTTGAAAAGTAAATAGGGATCGAGGACATACTTAGGCTCCCTATATCTTAGAATATACTATATCAACATGAGGATCCTTAGATCAGACCCTACACTCCTCAATAATGGTCCCACCAATGGTTGGGACGATCTATACTGTGGTGGCATAAGTTATGACCGATGTGATCAGTGGTATATCTAGCATGAGGGTTTTGGTACTACCTCTCTTAACATCCTCATACTCTCGGCTCCTGTTACCATCTCTTAGACCCTTACATGCCTATCCTTCTTATTTGGATGCTCTCTCGCCCCGCTATCTCTTCATCATCATCCTTAATTATTCTTATTTTTCTCTTTTTTGGTAAATAAACCATTTTATTTAACCAAATGAGCATTTACAAAACCCAATAGGGATGGACCCCCTATTTTTTCAATTTAAACAAACCAAACTATACTAGTTATAAGCCTCTTTTAATATGTAGGATTGTTAAACTAGTAATAAGCATAAAAGACTAGGAACAAATTACATTCACTTTAATCCTCTAAATTCATCAATCTCCTATGGTGTTGCAACAGATTGTTGAAGTACTAGCTCTCATTTCCTTTTAATTTGTCCTTGAATGTTGATGTGGATTGCTATTTCCTATCATGCCATGTCTTTTTCATATCTACCTTTTTGGAATCTGATGTTGTTCCTGTTCCTCCATATGTTGTAGACCATCATCAGAAATACACTGTAAAGAATATCACCTCTAGTAGATTTCCCTATAGCTTTTCTTGTTACCCATTCTGTATCTTAGGTCCAACAGCCTATTCTTATTTGCAGAACTATCTAACTTAGAAGTCTCCTCAATAAGTGTTTGGTGATACCGTATTCTATAAATAAATTTTTATGTTTTTCATCAGCATTCCCATAGTAAGCACAAATTCTTGGAACCTGACTATAAATATAGATAGCCTCTCAATAGTAGATAATCTATACAACAATAGAACCAAAGAATGAATTGTACCTTAGGTGCACTGAATGATTTAGGATGATGCCTTTCCAAGGGACCTTTGGAAGTTAGGGGAGAAAGAGCATTATATATCTTCCTAATAGTGAATGTTCCTCCTGTAACAGATGCTTTCAACCCATTCGTCAAGTCACCTTTCATTCCCAGAGCCACCATAACATGCTTTTTTTAGAAGATGATATTCGTGATTGCCCAAGTGGTATTTTTTGGTCACTAATAAGATTAAAAATTATCAAACTTCAAGTAATAGTCATGAACCCGCTTTATCCATAAGCGGTCTTTCATTTCAGCCAAGGCCTAGAGATGTTTAGAGATTGCAACTTTATTCCACAAAAAGATATTTAGATATT
This sequence comes from Capsicum annuum, assembly GCF_002878395.1. NCBI lineage: Eukaryota > Viridiplantae > Streptophyta > Magnoliopsida > Solanales > Solanaceae > Capsicum > Capsicum annuum. The sequence continues at coordinate 95,945,677 of NC_061115.1, forward strand.
TAAGCCACCTGCGGATTTAGGAAGGCAAATATCTTCCATAGCTACAAGTTCCTTTTTCGATGTCTAGGTAACACCTGTCTACAAGAAAACTTTCCATAGACCTATTATCAGTTTTATGATCCTCTTTGGCGGCAGGAAAATCTGTGCCCAGTTGGTTTGAATGCCAAAGACAACATGCTTTTTCAATTGTAGTCTACCTACATAGGATACGAGTTTGGCACTCTAACAATTAATTCTCTCAACTATTTTATCAACAAGTAGAATACGTTAGTCAATAGTGATTCTTTTTAAATATAGGGCAACCCATAAGTATTTAAAAGGTAATCCAACTTTTACATAGCCTAAGTAATCAAGAATGCTCTATTTCACCTGTGGTTGAGTTCCAGAAAAGTAGATTTAACTTTTTTTCTATGTTTGCCTGCAACCCTATGACTCTAGAAAACCTTAAAAAGGCTTTTTGGCATAGTGTTACTAATCTGTTATTAGCTTTGTAAAACATAAGTAAGTTATCTGCAATGCATATATGTTTCACACTAAGCTTCTTACATCTAGGGTGACATTAAAACATTTTTTCCAGATTAAGACATTATTACTCTTTATTCAAGTACCCCATAACTACTACAAACAAGTAAGGTGAAATAGGGTCACCTTGCCTTATACTTGTTTTCCATGGAAAGGTTTAGTGTGCCCCGTATTAAGAACTAATGACTAAAAAATAGAGCATACATGTTCCATCACCCATGTTATGAACTCCAATGGAAACCTAGTTTAGCTAGAATACTCCTAAGAAAGAAATATTCTATGGATTTGTATGCCTTCTTAACGTACACTTTTAGTACACACCTTGGGGACAATGCTTTCCTTTAGTACAATTTAAACAACTCATGGTTGTATAAGATATTATCTATGATGCTTCTTCCCTCAATGAAAGAAAATTGTGAAATACCTATGAGTGTGCCTATAACTTTTATTATCCTATTGGTTTGGATTTTTGTAAGTATCTTGTAGAAAGTGGTACAACTGACTATTAGTCTAAAGTCTTTGACCAGGGATGGATTGGAACATTTGAGGATCAAGTTCACTGAAGTACAACTATAAACTTTCAATAGTTTTTCTAAAATAGAAATTCTGTAATAGCTAGTAAGACATCATCGTTGATAGTGTTCCACTGGCTTGAATAAAATTCAATAGGGAATCCATGTATCTAGGAAATGTATATATTAGTATACTCTTCCTCTTTCTTTTAATATTCTTGTTTTTTTTATTATTCTGATCAGCATCTCTAAAGGACTTATCATCAATACCCTAAATAGTTTTTACTTTTTCCTCTGGCTGGATCTCTGTAATATCAAGCATTAGGTAAAAAGTCCACTTGTTTGGTTAACTAACCATCTTCCGTAGCTCGGCTACCTCATGTTTTACTCCCGCTATGTCAGGGGATTGGACACCTTCTAGCTCATATGTGACCCTTATCTCAAAAGAATCCAATCTTCTCTCTATCTTCCTGCTTTGTTCCTTCAGTATGTTGTCAACCCAGGGGTTTAATCCATGCTCCATCAACTGCACCTTCATCTCTACAATGCTCAATCTTTTCACCAAATCCTTCCACATAGCTTATGGAATGAATACATAGCCTGTTGAAATTGATCTGTACATGGATGGACATGGTGCTACAGTTTCTTAGGGAGTAGGAGTACTAGATATACCACCTACATCAAAAGGTTGGGTAAGAGATAGCCCACCCTCAACAAGAGTGTCATCAAACTTAGTAAATCCAGCAACCTTGGTACTCGTATCCCTATTAGAAAGAGCCTCAACTAACAATGATGCTCCCTCTTTGCATATTTTGACATGGGATTTGCTGCATCCCAAATCAATCCCAAGTCAATGATATTATTTTGCTCAATATACTCATCCAAATTTAGAAGTTCTAGGATGCCCACCTCTAAGCATATTTGAGTCAACAAGCATAGAAATGCTAAAATCATATTAGTACCCATAGCTCAATCGTGTATATATCCTAAAATAAATTACAAAACATCAAACTCATACCAAGCCATGAGTCAAGCTATAAATGCTGCGCAGACTAGACAAAGTACGTTGTCCCCAGTTGCGGAACATAACCTATGTCTGGAAAGAGTCCACCATGCCTTTTCCCCAAAATTCAAAGTGTTTTTTAAAATCTATTGGGGATTTTCTCCCTAACCACCAACTATCTCACTAATATTCTTCTCCATTCTTAGTGATAATACTTTCCATCCAACTAATATGCAACATCTTATAATAAGTACCCATTTGATTCTTTGTTATTTAATGTATTTCATCTATTTAGTAATCAATTTCAGTCGTATTCACTAGTGGTCAAAATTCAGGTCTATGCAAGATCCTTGAAATTATTCTTAGGGATATATTCACTTGAACTCCTCTAACAGTCAACAATGTAACTGGTTCACCACCTTTCAACAAGTTTCCATGTGGGTATTGCCTCTTTAGTCCTCCTTTGCGAGCCACTTAGAAATCCTGCACTAATGTTGGACTAAATTTTCTAGGAGTTGTCGTAATACACTGAAATTGATATTATTGAAAATGAGCCTCGAACTTAGGCATCTCAGACATTCCTGCCATAGTCAATATTCTTTCTAGATATATCCCCCTCTTAAGGTTACCTATGGTCCGGATTACCACCAACCCCTCATTGTATATTATATGTATCTAAATGTATCCCCACCATTCAACAATAGGCATCAGAGCATCTTCAATGGACAATGGCATTTTATATGGCAGTGGTGCTTGGACAACAATAGGAGTAGCATGTTAGTTAGTCCCAATCTCAGCTTCTTCATCATATGAGCTTGATTCTTCCTCACAGCATCATCACTATTCTCATTATCATCCCGATCATCATTATCATTATTGTTGTATTCAGAAGATGATGGTGAATTCTATGGGGAAATATTGGGATATTTCATTTTGGGATTTTTTTAGGAGGTGTGACCTCCTCTATAGTTTATTTCTTTCCCTAAGGTAGTTTTTCCTATGGATACACCTTCCCTTATACTGGATATTCTTCAAGGTCACCACTTGACTCGCCGGTGTCCTCGTTTTTCAACTGGTAATCATACTTTAGGGAAGGATTCTTATTGATGTTTTTCTTTTGTGTTTGATTTGATGTTGACTCACCCTTAAAATCCATGAGTGCCTAGCTGCATAAAACCTTTTAGTGAATTCTAAGAGGGGGAAATAAAAATAAAAAAGTTTGGTTTCAGTGTACATGTACTGGACTCTTTACGAAATAGGTATGAGTCGTAACCACTAGGTATGACTTATTTGAATAAATCATAATATAGATTGAGACCAAATAAGAAGTTATAAGTCAGATTACAATTCCTCCAAACAAGTCATGAGTTTGGGCTATGACTTGTTACCAGTACTCATATGCTCACTAGAATAAGTTTCTTATTATACATAAGCTTCCCAATTATTTCGTCCCCTCACAATGAGTTATAAGGATTGATTACCGCTCGTTCACTTGAGTCATAGTAATATGAGAACCTACACTTCCAATCCTCTATATTATCAGTGGTTACAAGTCTTGTAATGACTCGTTGTCATTACGAGTTGTTAGGAACCCGTATCTAGTGTAAAATGGGGGTTTAGATGTAGTTTATTCTAAAATTCAATCCTATAATAAAATTTTAATATACATCAATATCACCACTCCATATATCTATTCTTCAGTAATGTTGTAACACATGACGTCAATTTTTACTACCATTTCCATAGAACTTTGTAAAATTCTCAAGAATCTGACTTGGCTCATAGTCACACATACTTGAATCAAGAATTACAAATACTCATAAATTATTTTAGGACCCAATAATAGAATATACACTTTTAAGCAAAAAACACGGACGTATTTGGTTGCAAATTGTGTTTTTTGGCTTCAGTGAAATTTTGACCTACTCTTGAGATTTTTGTCTTTTAGGAGATTAGCTAGGTTGATCTTGATCCTAGAGATGAAAATAGAATTGTTTTTGTGTGGTGATGACCTATTGAAAGAAGGAAGAGAGTCTTTTGTATTTGAAATGGATTGGCTTCCAATAATTTGGAACCCTATTGTTTTAGAAATGCTATTTAGGCTGGGTTGACCCATGAGACATAAAAGATCGGGGTTTGTTACAAGTCTTGAGTATGACTTATAATCACAGATTACGTATCTTAGACTCCTTCCATATAGACTTGGAACCTTTCCTAGGTCCTTAGTCATTACGACTCAAGGTTAAGAGTCATAGTCAGTTACTACAGCTTTTTTTGAGAGTCGTACTGACTCCAAAGACTAATTACATTAAATTGATCTTTATTCCTAGTCTTCATGACTCCTACTCATGAGTCGTATTATTTGATTATGACTACTAAAGAGGCCTGTATGGCCTGATATCTAAAATTTTCTAGTTGAGTCCTGCAATCTTCAGTCCTTCACACTTAAGACACAAGTTATCCTATAATTTAATTATTAAAAAACATGGATTGCCTCGCATGCAAGGGTTGATTTAATGTCGTAGCATGATATGGGTAAGTTGGATTCTTAGACTTCACCAACTAGCCCTATGGGTTTCGTCCAATAAATCGCTTGATTAAATGTCGCAGAATGACTTAGTTTCCTTGGTTAATCAGACTCACCAAGTCTCAAATTCTCAATTAGCTTAACTTCTTATGTGTTACCCATATAGCACTTTACCTTTTGGCAATTTACTTTGAAATGGTCTTCACCTTCACATTTTAATCCTAAAGAATCATATGGAAACACTCTCACCATAGTAAATAGCCCATAATATCTACACTTAAACTTTACTGGAAATATGCAGTGTCTCAAATTATTAAACAATACCTGGTAACCTAGTTCAAACACAATTTTCTTTATTTTTCAATCATGATGAAACTTCATCTTCGCCTTGAATAGCTCAGAACTGTCTTAAGCCTGGAGTCAAAACTCATTCAACTCATTTACCTTACTAATTTTTGCCTTTCCTGCATCATACCACTTGATGTTCAACTTCTTCAATGCGCACAGTGCTTTGTGCCCAAGTTTAACAAAAAGTCAAATGCCTAACCATACACCAACAGGCACAGGGAAGAACCTATGAGAGTCTTGAAAGCTATTTGGTAGGCCCATAATGCATCATCAAAATTTCTTTACCAATCATTCCTATTAGCATTAATAGTCTTCAAAAAAATAAAATTTATCTCTTTGTTGACCACTTTATTATATCCACTAATTTAAGGGAGATAAGGTGTTGCCACCTTTTTCTTTACACCATACTTCTCAAACAAATTTTTGAACAGGTAATTGCAGAAATGTTACCCATATCACTAATGATTGGGCGTGGCATGCCAAATCAAGAATAGATATATTTCTTTAAGAAAGTGGTGATACTTCTACCTTTATTATTGGGGAGCACAGTTATTTACAACCATTTAGATATATAATAGACCATCACCATAATGTACTTCATGCCAAAATCGATCACAAATAAGCCCATAAAGTAGATCCCTCATACATCAAAGAACTCTAACTCCAAAATAGGCGTCATGGGGAGTTTATGACATTTAGAGATATTGTCTTAATGCTAGCATTGGTACACACTGAAGAAAAGTCATGAATATCCTTGTATATCATAGGACTGTAGTACCCATATTGCAAGATCGGGTGGGTTGTGTTGGTTCCTCCATGATGACCCCCTAATTAAGAAAGCATGACAACCTTAAGAATGCTCATTATCCCCACTTCAGTGGATGCATCTACCAATAACCCCATGCACACAAATTCTAAATAGATATAGTTAATCCCGAAAAAACTTCCTTACCTCATGTAAAAATCTCTTTGTCTAGCGGAAGGACAAATGTTCTAAAATAAGATCATTAGCCAGGTAATTTGTGCAGTCAGCAAATAAGGGAATTAGGTCTTGTAATGCTACAAAAATCTGCTCATCTGGAAAAGTATTATCGATTTCAAGCTCATTCCCTACTTTCTGCATTGCTTCATCCTTGATTTAGGATAAATGATCAACAACTTGATTCTTTGTAACCTTTTAATCTTTCATCGTAAAATCAAACACTTGCAGCAACAAAAGCCAATAGATTAATCTAGGCATTGCATCATTCTTTTCTATCAAGTATCTCAAGGCTACATGATTTGTATGCCTAACAACCTTAGTGTCAATCAGATTACGTCAAAATTTCTTAAAGGCAAAAACCAATGCTAGTACTTCGTCTTCCATCATAGTATAATTTTCTGAGTAGTGTTTCATGCCTTTCTAACATAATAGATAATGTGCAGAATCTTTTCTTGACTTTGGACGAAGACAACACCTAGGGCCACACCACTTGAACCACACATGATCTCAAATGGCAAGGACCTGTTAGGAGACACAATGATAGAAGTAGACACCAGCTGCTACTTTAAGCACTCAAAAGCTTTTAGACATGCCTCATCAAACTCAAACTTCACCTCTTTCTCAAGAAGTTTCCCTAAAATATTTGCAATCTTTGACAATTCCTTTATGAATATCCTGTAGAAACCTACATAGCCCAGAAAATTTCAAATTCCCTTAACTAAAATTGGCGGTGGCATCTTCTCAATAACTTTAATTTTCTATTTGTCAACCTCTATGCCTCTTTTTGGGATATTCTACCCAAGGACAATTCTTTTTTTCAAAATAAAGTGGAACTTCTCCCAGTTAAGCACCTAGTTGAATTTCTTACAACGGTAGAGAGCATTGGCTATGTGTACCAAACAATCTTCACAAGAATCATTAACTACAAAAAAGTCATCAATAAATACTTTGATGGTATTTTCTACCATGTAAGAGAAAATAGACATCATGCATATCTGAAATGTCACTGGAGAATTGCACAACCCAAATGGCATTCTCTTGAATACAAATGTCCCATATAGGTAGGTAAAGTTTGTGTTCTCCCAATCTTAAGGAGAAATAGTTATTTGATTGTACCGTTAATAGCCATCCAGAAAATAATATAAACCCCTTCCCATAATTCTATCCAATATCTGATCCATGAAAGGAATTAGGAAGTGGCACTTTTAGTTATATATGTTCTACTTTCTATAGTCCTTGCAAACTCTCCAGTCTGTGACTGGTCTCATTGGCACTAGCTCATTCTTCTCATTCAGCACTATTGTAATGTCGCCTTTCTTCAGGATGCATAGAACAGGACTGGCCTACTTATTATCTACAATGTGATGAACGACACCAACATAAAACTACTTAATGATCTATCTTTTCACCACATCCTGCATAGATGGATTCAGTTGTCGTTATATAGTCCAGTTCATCTTAGATTAGGTGAGAGCTTATTCCTAGTTGAATACCCATAATATCTGCAATAGTACATCCTTTAGCTCGTATGAACTTTTACAATATGGATAATAATGCCTCTACCTTAGTCTCCTCAAATTAGCAGCAATAATTACTGGTAATGTATTTTTGGCCCCCAGGAAAGCATATCACAAATGGAACGGGAGTTCTTTCAAGTCCAATACTGGTGGTTATTCAAATGATGAAAGATCAGCAAGAGTGGTTCTATTCTTCACATCCATATCAAACTTCATTGGAGCGTAAATGTTTGAACCTATCCCATACAGAGAACTAACTATAACATCGTACTCTTTAATTCCATTACTATAAAAATTCATAATCACTTCTGTTAATGCTTCATTACCAAGCCTCTCTTTAATTGGAACAATCACTAGATTAACTTTGTCATTAATAGTGTCTATCATAGACACAACTTTCATATTATCCAATTGTCACATTAACTGACGTACATTAAAGATTACCTATTTATCATTAAGTTTGAACCTCATCTTTCCCAACTCCATATCAACCAAATGTCCTACCCATAACTAGGAAGGTTTTTCCCAACATGATAGGGACTTAGAAGTCTACTTCACCATCAAGTATCACAAAATCTTCTAGAAAGATAAAAGATGCCACCTTTACTAACACATCACATAGAATATTAACAGACTTTTTAACTGTTAAGTCAGCTATCAACAATCTCATTGATTTTTTTAGGTGTTCCTAACCACAGTTTCTTAAAAACAACTAGTGGCATGAGATTAATATTTTCTCCTATACCATATAATGCTCGAGCAAAGTTTAAAGACTGAATAGTAAATGGAATGGTGAATGCTCCAGGGTTCTCCTTCTTCTCTACTAATGATCTAGAGACAATAGCAGTATAGTAGTAAATATTATCCACAGGCTCATAGCCCATGATCCGCTTTCTAGTGACTAGATATTTCATGAATTCCACATAGCCTGGAATATGCTCTAATTTCTCAACAAAAGGATTTTTTACAAACGACTCCTTCAACATAAAAAAAACATTTGATATTAACCATTTTACTACTTCCTTTTAAATCTCTAAGGATAGGGTAGTCAAGGTCTTAGAATGTTTTTTGGAATATACTTATCAACATTACCCTTACCTTTGTCTTTCATACTACTATCCACAACATCTAACGATTTTTCTGCTTCTACATCTTGTATTTCCTCATTAGCGACAGGATCAACATCATTTTTTGACTCATTCATAGTGGGCACGAGTGGGTCCATGGTTGTTTTAATACTTCTGGTGGTAATGCCATGGAAATAATTATCATTCTTTGTGTTTGTGTTTTATTGCTGGGAAGAGTACCAGGATGCCTTTGATTTAATATGGCTTATATTTGGGTGAACTTCTGCTCTAATTATTTGATCACAGTAGCATAGAACTTAACTTTTTGATTCAACCCTGATTATCTACCTTAATCTCCTTAAGAAAACTCTCTTGACTTTCTTGTCCTTTTACTAATTTCAAAAACATTGCTTCAATTCTAGATTCAGTATCTTGGATACCCGTTGGAATATATCTATTGCTCTTCTCTTAATAGTCATCCTTGTCCCTCCAACCACCATCTTATTCTTTTCTCCTGTATTGATATCTATCACCATAATTGTTCCGACGATAGTTTCCTTACCCGTTGGCTCAGAAACCCTCCACTTCGCAATCCAAATAATTTGCTTTCTCATATGTATCAGACTTATAAGCTTTGGAAATAGATCTCTAAGCCCCCACAACATTCACTTTGTCAGCTATTATAACAACAAATTATTTTAAATACGGCCCAAGATCTATTTTGAGCTATGTAACTTTATGTGATGCCGTATCATCACTAGCTCTGTAGTCACTTGCAGCTCTAGTAACATATTTGTTGACTCCTCTATCAGCCTTCCGAGTGTTCCATCCTTGTCTAGTGACAACGATATTATCTAGCATCTCATGGGCTAGCTCGCAACGTAGATACATAAATGCACCTCTAGATATTGGTTCTTTCATTGTTCTAGAGCAAACATTAATTAATCCTATAGAATTTATCCAACAGGTTTAATCCTGTAATCCTATAATGGGGTACCATACTCAACTTCTTTTTTAACAAAAATCATGCTTCATACATATACTCTGCAGTTCATTGCTGGAGATTATATATCTTATCTTTTAATTGGAGCATCCTAGTAGGAAGGAAAAATTGATCCTAAATCTATGTGCAAAAATCATTCCTAATCGTGATTAAACCTTTTAGAAGTTCTCCCATCTATAATGATGCTTCACCTTTCAGTGAAAAGGGAATAATCATAACCTTAATGCTTCCTTATCCACCCCACGGATGGTATATGAAGTGCATTTCTTGGTAAAATTTTCTAGATGAATGTTTGCACCATCTGTTGCTACCCCCGAGAATACACCCTTTAGATTTAGTAACTAGACCATTACACTGGTAATATCAAACTCAAAATTAGGGGGTAAAGTAGGGGGAATAATGGCTTCAGTCTTAAGAGGTTCAACATACCCCATGTCTTCATCTTAATCATATGGTAGTACTTACTAATTTGTCGGGACTACTCTAGCTTTGCGACTATGACCTATATCACGATTTGAATTGAGTAGTGCTCCATGATCTTTTACCAATCATGGAAAAGCAAGATGTTCCTGTTGAGCCAATTGGGCCTTCTCACCTACTCCTCTGTCTTTACCTTCCTCTACTAAAACATTGCTTCGTTTTTCTATTAATAATAATTTGTGGAATAACATATGGAGGAGGAGGTACATTATTAGGATATTAGATACCAACATGAACACTATCACAAACTTGATCTGACATTCTTCGTGTTGTTTGTAAAATTATTTTTTGTTTAGGATCAATTGGTAGAAAGCGATTGCCTTGACTCCTAGTGTTAGGCATACACCGGCATATACCCAACTAAAAACAAAGAATAAAAAACTTTCAAACATTAGCAACTTCAATCAATAATTTATACAATAACTCTAGCAACGTCGCTAAAATTTGATGCGGCCCAAAACGAACATCTAAAGAAGTTTGTTGTAGTTGATGCCAAATACTGTAACCCAACTCAGGTTGGGGTCAAACCCATAGGGAATATGTCAAATAGTAACTCAAACTTGCCAAAATCTATGAGCAGTGTGGAAAAGTAAATGATTGAAATTAGAAGTCAATAGTAATAAGTGGATGAACTTGAATGCTTGAATTTGTAAACAATAGAAGATGAACACTAGGATTATTTTCCACCAAGCTTCACAACTATGTGAGATACTCGTGTTCAATCAACCTAGCCTCCTCTTCTACATGCAAAGTTTACAAGCTATGTATAATCAGCTATCTTGTGAACACATTGATAGATCTCACCCTTTACCTTGTGAGTCTCAGGGTGTCGCCTTACTGTCCCTTATCTATATCCTTAGTAAAACTCTAACCTTTTGAGTCTCAAGTTAATTAGATGAGAGTTGATAGCCTCAGATTATTGTTGTAACCTTATTTTCCCAATCTTAATATCCCTTCTGAGGACGTTCTCCAATACCCATAATTCCCAAAACTATGTTGTATCTTGGGTCAAATCAATATAAAAAAGATTGAAATAATGCAACTACAACAAAATTGATAAATCTCTGACTTTTCTTACGTAGCTAATTCTCTAGGGTTCCCTTAACCCTAGTCAAGGAATTTTGCTGCTCATGTTTATGTTAAAATCCATTATAGTCAATAAACAACACATGTAACTTATTGTACATTGTTGAAATAGTAAAATCAAAAATCTCCAATTAAAGCCGAAAACCCAAAATCTCAAGAACAAAATCTCATTGATCAAAGTATGCTAAAAGTATCAAAAGTAATGTAAAAATGCATAACCTAATACAGGAATAACCCTAAGGTATTTATACTAACTCAAAATAATAAATAATTTCTGATAAAAATGGTATGGGAAATTAAGTCAACAATTATTATAACTCGTAAGGTTCTCCTTATGAGTTGTATGCTGCTAGTAGTAGGCATTTTAGTGAACTTTCATCTTCAGGGCTTCAAGATTCTGTAGTCATTATGATTCCTCACCATGAGTTGTAGTCAGTCCTTATGACTCGTGGTCTTTTCTCATTATCACTGAAGACTCACACTATAGAAACTTGCACACCGGTCTCATTACAACTGCTCACTATGAGTTGTAGTCAGTACTTACATCTCGTGGTCTTCTATGACTTACATTCAGGATCTTAGCTATGCTCACTATTGTCATTATGGCTGCACAACATGACTTATAGACATTCCATAAAAGTTATGGTCACGATTTACTTGGCTCCTTCTTTCAACTTACTGACACTGTTCTTTGTAAAAGTTGGGATATAAGTTGTATAGTGATATAATGACACATAGCCTAACGAATAGTCGACTTCTCTAAGATTTGTTTTACCTATTTCAATTCAATCCACCTGTAAACTATTTTCCCTTAAATCATGCAACAAGCATATCATATCAAACAAGATAACCTAAGGGCATGCAAAAATTCCTTATTTTAAGAATTGAATATACCGCTAAATCTCGATATATCAAATACCTTGAGGGTGACCAGTGTGTGGTTCGTTTTTGTACTTATATCAGGATTGAAATTTACTGTCCCATATATCATCACAGATGAAATAAAAGATAGGGTGCTATAGTACAACATCACTTTGTCCCTTTCCCTGTCTCATTGTACAATTGTTGTGGAACTTACGTGTTCCTACTATTAATGTTGTAGAAAAATTCATCAACACAACGAGGTATTCAGATATGGCCTTGATTAAATATTTGAGAAACCCAGTTTCTTAATCTCATGCTATTGAGATTCATGACATAGCTAGAGTACCTCAGCTACTGTGATCCTAGAGTCTGAAGTTGGTGTAACTTTCTTCTCATCACAACTAACCACAACACTATTAGGTGCGTACATAGAGGCTCCAGTCAGTTACATTTTTATATCTATTACTCAGCTTGCTCAGATTCTAAGGACATGGGTGCTACAAGATGCACAGAATTTAGAAGTTTGAGTTGGGGTCAAACCCTATATGGCTAAGACGATTAAAGATGTGGTGCGGGTAGTTTAAACCCTCTTTAAAAGATTTAAGAGTTGGATCATAGCCTAGGTTAATACTATCCAAGATCCAAGCTTAGGATCCCTTACTGCTAATACAAACTCCTTGAAAGAAGCAGTCCAAATTCTAACTGAGAGTACCTTGCCAGTTGCACCTTTTCCAGCTCAATTTATGCATTCACTAATAGATTTTTTGGTGGACGTAAACTCTAAGGTCCTAGACTTCTATACTAGAACCTCAAAGGTTAAGTGTGATTATACAAATTCAATGAAGACTGGTGAGAATTTACAACATCAAATAAAGAGGCCTCGGGAAGAAGGGTGAGCGAAGAATAAGGAAAAGAGTGGAAAAAAGAAGAGAAAAACAGTGAGGGGTGATGCACAGAGTATCCATATTTTTGAGAAATTGCTTGCATTGGAAACCATTGGCGCCCATAGCTGAGAGTACCATAGCCAAAATCGAGACAACTGAAGGAGAAAATAATAGAGTGGTTCTATCTCAGACCCTGACTGATTAGAGTACAATAGACTTCTAGAATTCCACATGTATATCCTTTTTCTCAATTTTGTTTTCCATGGTTTGGGGAAATGGGTACATTACATAATTTATAATTTGGGGTGGGCAGTATACAATAACTAAAGGTTTTTGTTAGCTTGTATTTTTTGTTCATTGCGCTAACATATTTTGAACTGACGTATCTACGTATTTCTATTGGATTTTTATATATTTATAATGTTTTGTGTGTAATATAGAGTAAACTCAGATAACTTGATGTAGTCAAAATAAAATAATCATACAACATTGAATTAAAATGATAACCAATCCTTTACTACAAATTTTCATATTCAATCCTTTATGCACCCCTACATTAGCCACCCTTAGCTTAGGCTATTTTCTTTAATCGAGGTACATATTGTCCAAGGAGGGACCAAGGCCAAATCATGTCCTCTATATAGTTAGGAAGGTAAGCCTAGTAAACCAAATTAAAGGTCTAATTAGGCTCAAATTTTGTGTTCAAGGGATTAACATGTTCATTTGGAAAGCTTTTTAGGATATAGTGGACTATTTCAATAATGGCCTATGATACTTTTAGAAAATTCTATCCTACATCTTTTACTAAGACTAATCATGCTAGTTCTAGACCGCACACACATGCTGACTAGGCACATCCTCATACATCCTTTCGCTTAGGGCTATTATTATAGTTACTTCCTACTCGGTTTATGCATAGTCAGTCCAAGTTAGCACACTACTAAAAATGTTATGTTTAAATGCTTACAATAGTTAGAGTTCCAATAAGCACACAACATAACACAAAACACAAAAAGTTTTGGAGAAGTATCATTTTTAAAACAAAGTTGCATGCTTCTTATTTTTTGACAACACTATGTTATCTCAGTTTACTCTAAGTTACACTTAGAACATCAAAAACACATAAAAATGAGATAGAAAGATCTAAACATATAGGTTCTAACTATACTAGCACAACCAAGGGAAAAAAAACAAGGCAATAAAACTACTCGATGTGGTATGTCCTTATAATGGAAAATAAAAAATGAAATAAATGACATACCAAATCACACTAGATCCTATGTTCGTGGTTTCACTTGTCTCATCCTTTGAAATTTCACTTTTCAGCACCTTTGTTTTTCTAAGCCTATTTATCCTGTAATAATGCTAAAAATCCAATCATATCCTTAGAAAAACACCCTTGCACTTGAAAATGTTCATCATTTAAAGAATCTCAAGTGCAATAAATTCACAGTGCATCAAACCATATGAAATATAAGTATTGACAACTTTGCCCTAAACTTAAAATGAGAGGAAAAACAATTTTAGATATTTTAGGGAGGGGGTTGTAGAGACTGATATTATTATAGATTAGGGGGTCTAGCACATGGATATAACATAGACTTGGTAGTGTATCCTCTCAGTAGGGGGTGCAGAATGTGGCCTCCCTCTCATGCTATGGCGGGTACAGCACATTGTTGCCCCTACAAAGGAAGATCTCGTCCAATCTTTGTTCTCTTCTTCTAATCTACTTATTCCTTGTGTCCGCACTTATTTTGGATTGTATTTAGGCTTCATTTAGATTCCATAACTGTCTCCATTAACATGTCATAGAAACTATTTGTCCACATAAAACCATTAAGCTCATCAAAGTACAATAGAAAAAGTATAGCTTATGCTAGCCTAACTAGTTTTCTCATCTAAACTCTATTTGATTATTTTGACTCTTGACTTGTTTAAAATGCACCTTAAATGATCTAAAGAGGAAGATTAGAAGAAAATATACATACAACACTTTATATTTCATTAAGAAACTATGTTATCATCACAAGTAAGCCAAACGTGCATAGATAATGACACTTAGGTATAAAAATACACCTAAGATCACCACCCCAATTTTAAAGCCTTGTGCATCCTAAAAAAACTCTTTACATTAATCACAATTAAGCAAAACTCGACATCACTACTTGAACTAATACACTCAAGCTAGAACTACAATGACTATATAAATAATAAGTCCTAAACTAGTAATGCCATAATTAAATTGAAAACAGTGAATGCTACTTCAAAGGACCTAGACTCAAACATTAACTCTACAAAGGTGGAAAATTCATGCACATTAATCAACTAATAAAATATAAGCTACCTATCCATAATTAAAAGTGCTAACTAACCACTAGAGCATCACTAAGATTCACTCACAAATATGAAATTTATCAAAAAAATGGGTCTGAGAATCAAATTACGCTCACCCTCGCAAAAGATTCAAATGTCACTTAAGATGAACTATAAGGTTGGCCTTAGTGTAGTACTCCACAAATATATGAATATAAAAGCTCAAGATTAAGTAGAATTTTTCGGATTGTAATGTAGGCTAAGGGACTGTAGGAAATATTCTTGCAAGGAATAGTGACTATCTTCCCTGAATGCTTTAATACATCACACATTACATTACACTCATCTCCAACAAGCCTAATTTTCACAACTTTTATATTCCCATCTCTTTTGTTTTCCCCATCTTTTAAGCTAGATTCCATATCTTTAGCCTGGATCATTTCCTATCAATAAATTCTTAACTTCTTTTGATCTATTTTTTATTTCATTACACTAACCCTTACCAACAACCCATAAATATTTTAAACACACCAATAATTATAAATTTAGTGCTTCAACTTCAGTTTTTACTTCTTTAGTTTTACACTCCTTAATATCTTATTTTTTTTATCTAAAGTGCTTAGGAGTTTTAGTTCAAATACCAGTCAATTAAAATAACAGGAATAAGATAAATATAAACCTATCAAAGAATAGTCTATAGGCTCAATGGGGCTAACTAATGTCATGCAAAAAGTGGAGATAAAAAAAGTTTAAAGTAAGGATATCACACAAATGCCAAAATAAAATGTGAAGCTCAACATTATTTATTTTACTTAGTAAAAACAGTAATAACACTCAACTTAAAATTCAAATTATGTGCAAGGAGGTCGTTGTTAATATAATTAACAAACTTTGAACCTGGATCGAATCTATACGAAGAATGTGAATGGTGATCAAGTAAGTTTGAAATAAAATTTACTTGCTAAATTCAAATATGGGATACAACTATTTGGGTGGTTTTGAACATTTTAAAAAATATACCAATTTTAGGGCTTCTAGAAAACTAGCTCGAGGGTAAGAATAATTAAAGTATAATCAATTACGATTGGATCTTAGGGTCGTGCTATTCTTGGTGCAAACTCATGCATGGATAATTTAGAATTTATCAAAATTTAGCTATAGTTATGGGTAGGTTAGATTGAGAAGTATTAGTGTCAATCTTTCTATAAAACATTGAATTTCATTCATGGTTTCTTTCGAACTCCTCACGAATGTGGCAAAACAACCAATCCAATACCATAATTAGCACCCTCAATTCTAAGATAGTACTATTAATTGAGTGAACTCAAAAAACTCCCATATTTCTAAGATGATGCCATCCCATTAGCTAACTAAATTTGTTGTTTGCAACTACCACTAAACCAATACCCCACTTTCAAAGGTGGTATGGGATTATAAACAATTAGGGTTTTCACCCATAATTTCTAATTCAAGCATCGAGTATATGAAAAACCCATAAAATTAGCTAATTAGGAGGATAAATCACCAACACCCATACACTAATCACAACCTATACAAGTATAACCTCAAAAGGAAGAATTAGCTACTCATAAACATGGAAAATAAAGATATACCAAAATTTCCACCAAGGTGATCCATGAAAGATAAAGAGAATGCAAATCCAAAATTTGAACTTCAATAAATCTTCATTGGAACATACTAATCCTCCACTTCTGAATTACTCTAATGTCTTCGTAGCTCAAGAGTAGTACAAATTGTTCCAAGCTCCAAGAGATAAGAATAGAAATTTAAGATGAAAGATAAGATATGGTGAAAATAAGATAAAAATCTCTATTTAAGCCCCAATTCGACATTTTCCAAATATTACAAAAATTCCACCTTTCTCTTGCTCTCATTAAGCAAATTATAACTTTGCCCCTGAACTTTTTACCCCCTATCGCCACCGATAACTCTAACTCACAATTATTATACCATAATTGTTGTGGTCACCCTGCAATCCCTCAGTCTTCTTGGCTCTAGGTCGCTAATGCAAGCCACAGGTTGCGATCGCACTACTTGAGGGTCGATTCTTTTGCCTGATTTCTAGCATTTAGCTCTGCATGCTCATATTTGAGGTGGCATAGAAACACAGAACTTTTGAGGCCTAAAACCATGAATTTATGTGATAACTTAGGTTGTTTTTTAGATATAATACACTTTGGTGGGAATTATAGGTAAAACTGTCTTATGACATTATTTGAACAAAAAAAGGAGAAAAAAACCTAAAAATTACTAGCTAGGATAGGTTTACGAGTAAGACCTTAAGTTGCAACCATTCAATACGACTCATATGCTGAATAGTATAAGAAACAAAACCAAAAGCAAAATCGAGAAACCAAGTATGAGGAAGATAATAACTCAAGTACCCCAGACGTAATCTAGGATACGAATTATATGATGAATATGTGAGCATAACATAATTTAAGATACTATCCATAAATCAAGGTATCAAAAGGATACGAGTCAAAAGTTTGAGTACGACTCGTATAGCGATGTCGTATACAAACTAGTATTCCAGATAGGAAAAGAGTAAAGTTCAAAGTGGATACGGATCAAGGACATGAGTCATTTATGTAGTTATGACTTGTAACACAAAGTCGTAAGGTGAATAGAGGATTGAAGCCATGGGAATATTAGGCACTGGAATAGTTATGACATGGTAGGGGACGACTCATAAGATAAGGATATGAGTGAATACCTTGTCATACTGAATGCCGACTTAACTTTACCTTTACTATTTTGATAGGATTTTTATGTTATTATGAGATACTATAAATACCGTAGGGTTTATCTTTTATTATGTTACACGTATTGACATTTTTCTACGTATAATTACATACTATTACATACTTTTACAATAATACTTGTGATTTTGAGGGTTTTATTCAATTAAAGACTTTGGAGTTTATTCATCTTATTCTTGTGCAATTGATTTTATGTTTTCTTAATTAATAATCATGGTTTCTTGAACAAACATGAGCTACTAATATTTTTAGCTAGGGTTGTGGGAACCCTGGTAGATTAGCTATGTAGATAAAGCGTGACACATATCTATTCTAGGAATTATTCATGCATCATAATTATTCTTCACTATAATTGATTTCAAGTAACTGCAACATCTTGAGATAAAAACCAGTATTAGTATTCTTTCGATAACCAAGAAGCTTGTAATTGGGAAAAGAAGAGTAGGATAGTAATTTGGAATTTTTACATCTATCTTATAGTCCCCACATTTATTATTTTCACTTGATTTGATAACTAAGAATTAAGTGAACTGGGCCTTAATAAGGCACAACACACAACACTCGATGATATTAACCAAGTCTAAGGGTGAAATTTATCTTTGTGCTCAAAAGATATCTGGTAATACCTTTCTTGTAGGCTTTATATGCAGAAAAATAGAATAGTGAGTTGATCAAAAGAAGTCTACGGAGTTAAGAAGTAGGGGGGGACACAGACCTAGCATTGGTCTCCTATTGATTACAACTCCAACTATTGCTAATAATATCCCTTATTTACTTTCCTGCACTGCTTGTGGATTACATCAAGGCAAGCAACTTTTCATGTTTTTCTTATGGGATCTACCCCAACCTAGTTGAGTTATTATATTTACATCGATCGCATTATACCTTCGATTGAGGTGTAGTTTTTGGTGATATCAAATTTTGGCACTGTTGCTAGGGACAATAGTTTGAGTACTGAATTGAATTGGTGATGTTCTCAAGTTTTAATTTTCAAATTTTTATTGGGCATATGCCGGTTTATGCCAAGCACTAGGAGTAAAGGCAATATCTTACTCCTTTTTGATCCAGAACCAAAGAGATTTCTTTAAACACCAAGAATTATGTCTGGAAAAGTTCGTTATGTGTTACAAGATCCCCCACCTATAGACCCAAATGCAGCACTTCCAATTAATCCATTAGACATGCAAAATATTGAAGACATATAGACACAACAACTATTGGAGTGAGAATAGAGAAGTTGATGAAACAAGGCTGGCTGCTGAAGCCAAACTGGCATAGCAAGGTAAACTAGCAAGACCTAAATAAGTTGTTGATCATTGAGTTTAGAGTGGCAAAGTTTCATATGTTACAACATACCATCACTTAGATCGACATGATGAGGATAATAAAGACATAGGTTTTGTTGACCCTGTTGAGACAGGGGTAACTGTTTCTCTTGATTTAGCCCCTAATGTGAAGTTTTATATTACTAGGGCTATAATCCAGTTATTGAATCTAGAAGGTGTATTTTCAGGAGCACCTAAGGATGACACGAACATGCACCTTACTAATTTAATTGGGATCTGCAAAAATTATAACCTCCTAGGGGTTGATTAGGAATCATTCATATTGGGTTGTTCCCATTCTCTTTAACTGGAGAAACATCTCTATGGCTAGGGGAACTTCTAGGAGGATCTATCACTAATTAGAATGAGTTAAAGAAATAGCTTTTGAGCATATTTTTCCCTTTTCCCTGGATGCTATAGCTGAAGGATGAAATTTATAACTTTAGACAACTACCTACTAAATCAATGTACAAAGCATGGTTTAGATTTAAAAAAAAGTCGATCCTGGTGCCAAACCACAAAATCAGAGGATGTACAGATTTGTTGGGATGCTACATAAGAATTTCTTGATGATATTGTAGGCACCAATAGAGGATGGTATACAAGAGATTCTGATCGTTATAGTTGTACGCATGTTATTGGAGCAACCAAAACATATAAAATAGGAAATGATATGGTTGTACAAGAGGTAGCACAACTTTGGACTGATATTTTATTGCTCATAAAATAGTTTGCTTCACTAAATGATAAGAAAGTGAACATAATGGTGGAACTGGGGTCTACATCTAAACTATTCAAGAGAATCTAAAGAAGAGACATACTATCTTGATTGTAGATTTGCAGACTTTTTAGCCTAAGGGCAAGGAAATAAAGATCAAAACTATTATAATGATAGATACGGAGATATGATTAGTGATAGAGATAGAGATTGGCGATGTAAGGATGACTATAAGGAGAATTGTGACAAATACATTCCACTAAGCAGCTGAGATATAAAGTATAGAGTTGAGGCTCTCTTTTCTAAGCTAGTCAAGGGACAATAAAGTCAAGGACATTCTCTAAAGGGTATCAAAGAAGACCTGCCGAGACTCAATAAAAATGTTAAATAAGCATGCAACAACAATACTACAGTTGGAGAAATAGTTTGGGCATATGTCATCTATAGTGAATCAGAGACGTCCTGGCACTCTTTCAAGCAACATAGTGGTAAATCCCAAAAATGATAGTTAATTTGATGACATTGCTACTCAAAGTTCTAAGGTTAATATAGATTCACCTACAACTATTACTGATAAGCAGAAATAAAGTTAGGAGAAGATAGTTGATGTTGGGAAAAGTAGCAAGATGAATGAATTAGAAGATAATTCTACAGAGCCTATACTAAAACCCATTCAAAGATCATGTCCTCCCTATGTGCAAAGTCTAAAAAAGAAAAAAGAAGAATGTAAGTATCAAAATTTTTTGTCTATGCTAAATGAGTTATCAGTCAACATACCCTTGGTCAAAGTATTAGAGCTGATGCCTAGATATGCAAAGTTCATGAAAGACTTGATTGCAGCAGTCAGTTATGAGCCATTTGACAATGTCCATCATTACAGTGCTATAACCACTAGACCATTGGTAGAGGATCCTGGTGCAGTCACTATACCTAGCATCATTGGATCTTTTCACTTTGCATGATCATCGTGTGATTGGGTGATATTATTAACCTCATGCCATTTGTAGTATTCAAGAATTTAGGTTTGGAACCTCTAAAACCCACCACCATGAGGGTAGTCATGGTTGTTAGAAGTGTGAGGAAGCCAGTTGATATTCTTTATGATGTCTTAGTAAATGTATCTTTTTTTAATTTTCCTGCTGACTTTGTTGCATTAGATTGTGAAGTAGAGTTTCAAGTAACAGTTAGTATTGGTAAACCTTTTATGGATACAGGTAGAAATTTGATTGATCTGGAGCTTGGACATATTATACTGAGATTCAATGACGAATGGTGATATTCCACATGTTTGAATCTATGAATCAACATAACGAGTTAAGAGTGATATCTGTGATTAATGTATATGATGAAGAGGCAGATTCATTTCATGATGTTGATGCAGTAACTTTATAGGTTGATAGTTATGATGTTGTTATTCCTGTTGAATAAAGACTAGGTCTTGATGCACTTACAACTGTGATCATGAATTTTTACTTTGATGGCATAGAAGAATATGAGGAACTTGTTGGAAAATTGTATGGTAATGGTTACAATTTTGAAACAAAGAATCTTGATATTGATTTGAAGAATAGAATAACTCAACCTACTCGCCCATCCATTGAGAAACCACCGATGTTAGAATTAAAGGCCATCTTATCTCACTTTCAATATGCATTTTTGGGGGTCAACAACACTTTGATTTTTGTTATTTTAGCTAACCTAGGACAGAAGTACGAGCATTGTTGTCAGTTTTGTAAAATTTCAAAATGGGCATTGGATGGTCTATGGAAGACATTATGGGTAGTCTACCTAGTTTATGTACTTATAAAACTAGCTTGAGCTAGATTGTGTTCCATCTATTAAACATTAATGATTACTTAATCCTCCTATGGAGGAGGTGGTAAAGAAATAATTAATCAAGTGGTTGGATGCTGGTGTTGTGTTCCTCATTGCTGATAGTAAGTTGGTTAGCCCGATTCAATGTACTTTGAAAAATGGTGGAATAACTGTTGTGCCTAATGAGAATAATGAATTAGTTCCTATGAGTCTGGTAACTGGATAAAGAGTGTGCATGGATTATATAAACCTAAATGCATGGACTCAGATGGACCATTTTCTAATGCCATTTACTAATCAGATACTAGACCGGTTAGAAGGCAGAAAGTGGTACTATTTTCTTAATGGGTACTAGGCTTATAACTATATTACTATAGCATTATAGGACAAAGAAAAGACTACTTTTACCTATCCTTATGATACCTTTGCATTTAAATAAATTCCATTTGGGTTATGCAATGCTCCAGGCACATTTTAGAGATGTTTGATCTCCATCTTCTCTGATATAGTGGAAGACGCTATTGATATTTTTATGGATGATTTTTATCTGGTGGGTGAATCATTTGATAATTATCTCATAAACTTGGAAAAATCTCTAAAAAGATGTGAAGAATGTAAGTTGGTTCTCAATTGGGTGAAGTGTCATTTCATAGTTAAACAAGGAATTTTGCTTGGGTACAAGACTTTGAAGCTAAGCATAGAGATTGATCGACCAAAGATTGATGTGATTGAAAATTTACCTTATGAAATTTTTGTGAAAGGAATTAGAAGTTTTCTAGGACATGTAGGTTGGTATAAAAGATTTATCAAGGACTTCTCATAAATTTCAAGCCCTCTTTGCAAGCTTCTTAAAAAGAAGGTCAAATTTAATTTTGATGATGCATGCATGAAGGCTCTTGAAATCCTTAAAGAGAAGTTGGCGACTGCTCCAATCATTGTTTCTCCAGGTTAGTCCTTACCTTTTGAGATCATGTGTGATGTTAGTGGTTTGGCCTTATGGGCTTTACTAGGTAAACGAAAAGAAAATATCATCCCATCTGCTATACTAGTAAGGAACTAAATCATGCTCAAAAGAACTATACCGTGACAGAGAAAGAGTTATTGATAGTGGTTGTTGCCTTTGAAAAATATAGATCTTACTTGATTGGGACCAAGGTGACAGTACACACTAATCATAATGCACTACGGTACCTAATGGCAAAGAAGGATGCAAAACCTAGGTTGATTCTTTGGGTGCTATTATTGCAAGAGTTTGACTTCAAACTGAAAGACAGAAAGTGCACAGAAAATCAAGGTGTGGTCCACTTATCTAGATTAGAGGTGGAAGCCATGCAGAAGGTTGCTACAGGAGTGGATATTGATGACATTTTCATAACACTATATTAGCAGCTTCCCAAGATCTGATTCCATGGTTTACAGATTTTGCATGAGGTAAGAAATTTTTTTAGGGATGAACCTTATCTTTTCAAAATTTGTGCAGATGGAATCATTTGTAGGTGTGTATTTGAAGTGGAAATAATGATCATACTTGAGGCGTGTCATTCTCCTATTGGGGGTCACTATGGAGGGGCTAGCACAACCCATATAATCGTATAATATGGCTACTAGTTGCCGTCCATCTACAAATATGTTCTTCACTATGTTGTTTCCTATGATTAATATCAATGACAAGGTACTAATACTACAAGACATGAACTACCTATGACCCCTCTTAGAATTGGATGTATTTGATATGTGGGGCATAGATTTCTTTGGACATTTTGTGAGTTCATGTGGAATAAAGTACATACTTGTAGCTATTAATTATGTTTCTAAATGGGTGTAAGTAATTGCACTTCCTAAAAATGAAGCAAGGAGTGTCACAATATTTTTGAGAAAGAATATCTTTTCTCAATTCAGTATGCCATGTGCTATTATTAGCGATAAAGGGTCATATTTTTGCAATTTTCTATTAAGGAGTCTACTTGAAAAATATGGAGTGAATCACAAGGTGGAAACATCTTATCATCCACAGACTAGTGGACAAGTTGAAGTGTCTAATAGAGAAATCTCATCCATATTTGCAAAGACTGTAAATGCCAATGGGACTGATTGGGCAAAAAAGTTAGATGAAGCATTATGGGCTTACCTTATAACTTTCAAAAATCCTATAGGTGCTTTAACTTATAAGCTTATGTATGGCAATGCTTTCCATTTACCAATTGAGCTTGGGCATAAGGTACTGTAGGCTTTAAAGAAGCTGAATTTAGATTGGAAGGATGCAACTAAGTCAAGGTTGAATAACATCAATGATTTAGATGAATTCCAACTCTGAGCATATTAACGTTCAGTAATTTATAAACAGAAGATGAAGTTTTATCATAATCGAAAGATTGAGAAGAGGGTATTTGAGAAAGGTGACCAAATGCTACTATATAAATCTAGGCTTTTCTTGTTTCCTAGAAAGTTGAGGTTGTGATGTCATGGCCCATTCACAGTCTCAAAAGTCTATCCCTATGGTGCCTTAGAACTACAGAAGGATGGTTCACAACCATTCAAAGTAAATGGTCACAACATAAAGCACTACATGGGAAATACTGAAGAGGTGAATGAAATAGTTGATATTTACTTTGATGAAGTCTTAGTAATCAAGGAAATTTAATCATGCCGTGATGTTTAATCAAGTAGTACATGGGAGGTGACCCATGTTTTGTACTTATTTATTTTATAGGGTAATTTATTTGTTCATCAGAGTCAAACTTTTAAAGTTGGAATTCTTTGTTGCATCGGATATAGGACTTCTTATGACTCATTCCCACTGGTATGGGAGTCGTAATGGGACTTATACCCACTGAGAACATGGAAATTTAACAAATTCAAAGTTGTGGAATGGATATAACTCAACTATATGAGCTGTATCAAGACCTTATGACTCATACATATTAATCATACCACCAGGCAAGAAATATAAATGAACACAAGTTTTTGATTAGCTTACGAATATTGGTCAAGAGTTGTAACCTGATGATACGACTGGTAAGGAGGAGTCATAAGATGACCAATGAGCACTGATCTGACACTATCCAGGATTCGACTCAAGTATATGAGTAATATATGATCGATACGACCAGCAACCACCTCTCATACCTAATCCAAAATGGGAATATTGAAATTTAGTTTTTCATTTTTGTTTTCCTTTCTTTACTTAGTAACTAAAATTAGTTTGTTTGAAAAAAATATGCCTCCAAAGACTGCTTCCTCATCCAAAACCATGGCCAAGAGGGGGGAATAATCAAGCAACGATGGAGAGTGAGGAAACAAGTTTTTCTGAATCTAAAAGAATTGGGGAAGAGTATATTAGGACCACATCCAAGAAAGTAAGGCACAAACTAAGGAAAAGGGGAAGAAAGTAGTTCCCTTGAATTCTAATTCACCACCAAAGTGTCAGAGGAGAAACAATACAACAGTCTCTCCTCCACACTCTCCACAACCTGTGGACGATGATGATAAGAATGATTATAATAAAGATGAATCTATTTCAGCAAAAGATATTTTAGATAAGGGTTGGCTTCCCGAGGAAGAGGCCACTCTTATAGAGAGATAAGACCCCCAACTTGTACTGGACCCTTCTCTGGTATGATGGGATTGTCCCGGCATGCAGGCAATATTTAACACTGGGTTGTCTTATCTACTAGGAGGGCAGATTAAGAGATTATTGTATAAAGAGGGATGGATGCCTACAATGGGTATGGTAGAATTGCTCTAGTTTACAGAATAATTCAAAAATTATGGTTTTGAAGATGATGATGAGAGAACCATAACGATACGGTAAGGTCCTCATCCATGAGTTCTATGCAGCATATAAGGGCGAGTTGATGAGACATTATTCACAGGCATGCTATGGAAAGAAGGAAAACCTTTTACCTCCCTTATAATTCTTGGAGTTCGGGGTGATATATCACTTAGAACTATTGGAAGAATTTTTTTACCGTCCAACATATTATGCCCCTACCAACATAATTTAAATAGAGTACAGAATGGCTAAAATAAGGATGATCACTAACTAGATATTAGGTACAAATGATGAATTGGTAATGCTTCAAGGGATTGTAGAGTGTATAGGTTTGCATGGTGTTCATGCTACCTAGGTTGAGGTTTGTATTGGAGAGTCTCAGTAGATCAAGAAGGATACCCTCAACATTGAGGGTAAGGCTTAGTGGACTATAGCTCGTCAAAGGCTATGTCCAACCATAGGTGATAATGTACTAAGCCCGTTCTGAGCTGCGATGATTGCATGTTTTATGCTTGAGTATGCATTTAACGTTGGTGAGCACTTAGCTTGAGAGTTGAGAGATAAAGCTATTGTAGAGCAGAAGTCATTGCTAGCCTACCCCTGCATGATCATGCAGATATGTTTAGATGTAGGAGTACTTGAGATCTCAAAAATTGAAGACATAAGAGAGTACTTTCAGACTTTTGATATTCGACTAATTTGTGATGTGTCTAATCCATTGGCCCGGCCTATAAGGTAGGTAGTGGATGCTATGGTAGGGCTATTACCCCAAGTTAATAAAAAAATACGGCTGCTACTACTAAGGCCATTTAGATAGGTGCACGCATTGAGACTGAACTGACAGATGCAACGAGTACTTCCAATGCCCTATTGCCAGTACTGTTTGTGACACCTAAGCCATAATGTATACGACCCGGGGATCTGTTTATTTCTCAAGCGTGTGGACAGATAAGGTTACCCAATTAGCGACGTTGACTACGAAAGTTATTTATATGAAGGGTGGATTAAGAGGATGAATGACTCAGCAGTTAGAGTCACAAGATAGGCGCATCCAAGAGCACTTAAATGCATTTCAGTCAAGGATTACTTAGTAGTTGGGTAGAGGAGAGATGGCTAATGATTATTATTTTAAAAAAGAGCCAGAAGAGATAAGAAAAATGGTCACAGAACTATATGAGAGGTCAATGGTTATTGATCCTATTGTAGAGACTATGATTCCCATAGTAGAGGTGCCAAATATTTTGGAAGTACCGGAAAATGAGCAGACTAACCAGATTGAAGAAGAGAGAAATGAAAAGAAGAGAAAGAGGAAAAAATCCAAGGTTACGAAGAAAAAAACCAGACTTGATAGCATCCAGGATGAGTGGGACCATTATACACAACTCAGAGTGATGGCAATGGGAGCTGGTGGTTTGAGAGATCAAATTCCAGATACTGACGGGGTTGATATTATGCCCCCATCTGTTGATGATCCAGTCATAATTAGGACAATTGATGAGAATAGTGGGACCCAATCTAAGAGCCCATATTTTGGTGTTGATGCTTCGGTTTCTTGAGCTCCTAGGTATATTTATATCCCTAGTCTTGTAATATTTTTAACACTAGGGACAGTGTAATGTTTTCAAGTTGGACGTGGGGGTACCAAAATATTTTGGGAGCAATTTGAAATTTTTCTTGATATAGCTAAAACTGAAAGTCTATTATGACTTGCGGGTCTGAGGAAAACAGCTAAGATAGGGAGTAGATCAATGCCCCTAATGCAGTGGATAGTCAAAATTTTGTGATGATGATTTTTATGGATTTTTGAATAGTTGGGATGTATTCAAAGATTTTTTGACTCTAATTTTGATGTTTGTTTTGTGATTGATGAAACAGTGCTAATTTTGTGTTGATGTCTGAAATGAGATTGTAAGAAGTGGTGTGAACTATGTTGAAAAATTAAAATATTATGCCCCGTCAAAATCTCTCTTTTATGAATTGCGTAATTTATATAGTTGTGTGAGACTATTGAGTATCTAATAATGGAATTAGGATTAGGGATAGTACAGTTCAGGTCAAAAACTACTGCATAATTAGATAACAAGTACTTAGTAATAAAACCCTTCGCAAGTGTGCGTGTAAGGTTTACTTAGTGCCCAGTTGTGTAGGAATCTAGAACTTGGCCGGTTGCTTTTGCCTAGGTCTAAGGATAGTTCGGTAGGAAATGATCTTAGGTCATTTTTGTGTGAGTACACTTAAGCCTAAAATTCTTGAACCAAATCTACAAATCCACTTGATCCAAATATGTGATCTTCAGTAGCCAAATTTATCTTGACACACCTATCACCTTCCCGTTTAAACTTACAATAAACCTGTCTGACCCTGGTCCTCCCGGGACACTGTGCACCTCAACTCAATAAAATTGCCTAAGCTAAGGGTGGCTATTATAAGGGTGCATAAGAAAAAATCTAGAATGATGAAAGGTGTGTATAGGGAAAATATTTGTAATATGGAAAGGTGTGATATAAAGAAAATAAAAAAATGTACAAGGTATAGAAAAAAAAAGAATAAAAAACAAAAAAGGTATTAAACAATACATGGCCCAAATAGAATGTGCTCTGAAGAAAAAATGACATTAGGGTGAAACTAAAAGAAATCATCAATAGTGGACCCTTAAAAAGAACGCAGTGTCAGGAGGCTTAGTCACTTTAAAAATACAAGCTTACCATACCAACCCTAAACCTACGTTACAAACCAAATAAAGCCCTATAGCGATCCTACTATAATTGCATGACAACTTGGGAAAAGAGCATAATGGTAAGATTATGGTATTTTATTCACACCAGTTATACTTCTTTGTAAGAGAGTGTTATTTGTATATCTTTGAATAGAGGAGTCTAGTCGATTTCCTTGACTGTGAGGGCACATGGGTTATATTTCAAGGTTACTAAAGTATTTGATGAATGTAATGCACATATATTCCCAAGTGTCTATTGGTAATGTAATTCCTCATCTGATTCTTTCAAGCTTTTACATGTATGGAATTGCTATGTGCAAGTATGAGTTGAAAAGTTCAAAATTGAGAGGGGAGCTACAAGATTTAGAATTGAATCCAAAATCACTGCCATAGGTTGTTGAGATCTGCCTGTTTTAAGCGTTGCCTCAGGGTTAGGAAATAGTATTTTGTTTTGGTTGCCTGAGGATATGCAAAAGTCTTAGTTGAGAGTCTTGATGTGGCATGGAAACACGACACTTTTGATGCCTAAAACTGTAAATTTATGCATGAACTTAGGTTGTTTTTGTTAGATATAATGCACTCTGGTGTAAATTGCTGGTAAAACGTGTTTATAATATTATTTGAACGAAAAAAGTAGAAAAAGACCTGAAAAAGACTAACTCCAATTCGTATATGACTTATACCTTGAGTCGTAACCATTCGATATAACTGTATGTTTAATCATATGAGAAACAGAACCAAAAGCCAATTTGAGGAACTAAGAATAAGGAAGATACGACTCAAGTACCCAATAGTAAGCTAGGATACGAGTCGTATGCTAAAGTCGTGAGCAAAAAAAAATCCAAGATACTATTTAGCAATTAAAGTATCAGAATGATATAAGTCGGCAGTCGAAGTACGACTTATATAGGGATTCATATACAAACCAGTGTTCAAGATCGTAAAAGACTAAAGCCCAGGTAGATGCGGATCAAGGGAACGAGTCATATATGTAGTTATAACTCGTAAGCCGAAGGTGTAAGCTAAACATAGGATTGACGCCTTGGGAAGATTAGGCATTGGAATAGTTATGACAAGGCAGGGTACGACTCATAAGCTGAGGATATGAGTGAAGATTGAGTCGAACTGACTGCCGATATAACTTTACCTTTCCAATTTTTAATAAGATTTTTATGTTATTATGAGGTACTATAAATATACTAGGGTTTATATTTTATAATTTTAATCATAGTAACATTCTTTTGAACATAATTATATATTATTACATACTTTTACAATTATTCAATTGAAGACTTTGGAGTTTAATCATCTTATTCTCGTGCAATTGATTTTATGCTTTATTTATTGATAATCAACGTTTGTTGCACAAACATGAGGGGCTAATCTCCTTAAATTGGGTTATGGGAACTCTGGCAGATTAGCTATGTAGAGGAAGTGTGACACATATCTTTCTAGGGTTTATTCATGTATCCTAATTCTTCTTCACTATAATTGATTTCAAGTAGCTGTAGAATCTTGAGATAAAAGCCTGTATTCACATTCTTTTGATAACCAAGATGCTTGTGATTGGGAAAAGGAGATTAGGATAGTAATTTAGGATTTCTACCTCCACCATATAGTCCCCGCATTCCATCTTATCACTTGATCCAATAACTGAGGATCAAGTGAATTAAGGCCGTAGATAGGGACAACAAGGCAACACCCAGCCAAGATAACCAAGTCTAAGGGTGAAATTCATCTTTACTCTCAAAAGGTGACTGATAATAACTATCTTGTAGGATTTACATGCAGAATAATATAATAGTGGGTTGATCACGAGAAGTCTATGGAGTTGAGAACCTAGGGGGAACACAAACCTAGAATTCATCTCCTATTGAATACTACTCATAAGCACTCAAGAATTGATTACTCTTTGCTATTGATAACAAAATCCCCTATTTACTTTCCTGAACTACTCTAGGATTACATCAAGGCAAGCAACTACTCATGTTTTCCCTATGGGATCGACCCTAACCTAGTTGGGTTATTATATTTGTATCAACCTCATATACTTTCGATTGAGGTGTAGTTTTGGCCGACATCAACATTTACCTACACAAATGAGCATTAAGTTAGAGAATAACATCAAATCAATAGAAAAGCATGATAATTTAGGCTTAAAAGGTTCTTGAAGTCGTTAAATTGATGAGCTATAAACCCTCCAAACTTATACTATTGCTTGTCCTCAAGAAACTAAGAATAATTTAATGAGATAGGGTATTCAACTAAAATTCACCCAAAATGAAGTTATACTAAATGAATAAGCTAACATATCACTACAATGACATTTCAAACATGTCATGGCAACAAGTAAAATAGAAATTTTCAATAAGCACATATTTATGAAGCAAGGATGCAAGTTTATATCAAATGAACCTTCAAATCAACAAAGCATCTTAAGAAGAGAAACAAATTCTTCAAATATTATCTCACTCTTCACAGTGCAACTTACCTCACTCATTTACCCAAATTTAAAGTAAGAATTCACTCTCTACCTTAACGTATCGAAGTCTCTCACATGGAAGATTTAGGTCCACACAAACAAGGAATTTCCATTCTTAAAGGAACTCAAATAATGAAAGAATTTGCACTCATCCTCTCAAATAAATTAAAGTACAACAAGTAGAACCATAGACTTGTCCTTTGTGCTTTTTGCCGCTAACGTATACTTAGTTTTGAATCACCAAGGTCTTGTCATCAAAGATGAAGGTTTGAGGTGTGGGAAGGAATATATACGGATCAACTAACTAAAAAACCTCATTTAATGGAATCTCTCAACCCTATCTACCCTAAAAATTTCAAACTATTAACCTTTTTCTCCTTTAATTCATTTCCCATGTTTCCCTAACATTTTTATTAGAATTTCCTAAACAATTCAATTCAACCATATTCTTTCTTCATTTCTGTGACTTTTTCAAGAGACTTTCTAACTTTAAGCTCTTCTTAGTGACCCCTCCATTTGTCTCACTTTTCTCCACATTCTGTGGTCTAGGATATGTAACTTTACCATAAAGTATGTCTCTTATCTATTAAGCACATGATTTAACCACCTTACATAGAGTTTTCTTGGATCACCTTACCACACCACATTCAACCCTCAAAACTTGGAGTTTTAACCACCCTTACATTACTCTGTCAACTACATAAAATAGGCAATTTTATCCTTTTCCTATATTTCATTACTTAGAATCATGTGAGGCATCAAAGGATGTTAAGTTCCAAAAGGAAGATTATAGAAATGGATTAGGTGTTTTAGTAATGTTAACATTACAAAACAAAAGAAAAATAGGCAAACAGGTTCAAAGGGGTAACTAGGAAACAATGTTAAGGTGGGAATTTGGCTATGTGACAGGTCAAAAATGGCCTCGGGTCATCCTCCAAACAAAGATTGCCTAGGATTTTGCTTTTAATATAATCGGGGAATGTTCTAAACTACACAAATGTACAAGAATTTTTCAAAAGTCTCACCACACATGGCATCGTACACAGAGGGCAGTAAAGTTAGTCGTCCAACCAATTTGAGAAACTTGAGCTTAATAAGTTAGTCTGAGTGAAAGACTTATCCTTTTAAACAGAGATCCAAAAATTAAATTTAATGGTCTCATTTCAAAAAATAAATCTATATTTTTTTTCAAAATCATTTTATTTCTTACCAATGACATTTTGAAATTATTTTAAAACTTTTTCCTATTCCTAAACAGTTAAAGAAAAATATAGGTAGATTTAAGGAAACTTTGTTATTACACTTCATGGGGTTCTTTCCTCACAACATTCAAGTTTTTGAACTCAACATTGTCAGAGACTCTTCACATATCGCTTATTTAGCTCATAAAACACTCATGGTACTAACAAAAGCACAAATTACCCTATACCCTTAAGAATAGCGTTAGCTAATGTAATGACCTGAACTAGGGCCTGGCCAAGACAGTTATCTCAAGTTTAGCATGGACTAGAGACAACCCCCTTAACCTACCCAAAACACCATACAATACCTAACAATGGCTGAATCCCAAAAATATAACAAGATAACATAAGATAATCTCAAAGAATTTAAGATATAGATTGATAATCGTCAATCAACTAAAAAAAATCAACATCACTACCCAAGTACATAGTAATCCACAAAGTCTTCTAAAAAGCCAAAATCAATAATGTATCGGGACATGCCGCGACCCTAATAATGATAATGACAATATTAACCGATGAAAATAGATGATCCACCTAACTCTGTGCACTAGAAGTAGAAGTATCTCTAGTGCCTACATCACGTAGGTATAGAATGTCCAAAGATGGTTAGTGGATTGGGCAATTGCATGTAACTCGGGGATAGGGAATAAAATAACGCCAATTTAAATCCAATTCAAAACCATACGAACATCATCATATACATTCATAAATAATATACTGGGAAGGGAACAAGGTTTAATGTGGATTTGTGCAGCTCAACCATCATAACAAGGTATACACGGGTTATATGGGTCTTGTTCTTCCCTAGATGAAAGGGAACCAGTGCGTGTAGCTGCACAAACTTGAAAATACACATATGGACCATGGGGGACTCTAATCTCTCGGCATATAAAGGTGACTTAAGAACCCAATCTTGTATTATAATATGAGGGACTCAAAACTCCCAATCATATAATAAAGGGGACTCGAACAGTCCAATCATTCATACCCTCACATTGGAAATTGCGATTTCTAGTAATGTTCACTCGGGACATCCAGTTTCATGACTTAGCTAAAAAACCATCTTTTAAGTCCCATTAAAACATTTATCACACATTCTCATTTATTGAACAATAACACATATTTAGGCAAACATTGTTGGTATCATCATACAAACTACACTTGCAAGGAAATATAAACATGCCATCACAATTCTATTAACTTTGGAAAATGACTCCCTTTGTTCATCAAATCAAAGCACCATGTTTCAATAACCTCTTTATATCATGCAATTGTTCCAAAAATAGTTTAATACAATTTTACTCATACTCACAACCACTTTCACAAAATTGGGTAGGGGTTGTTACCAAATTAACTGTTAATGTTCACAAAATTTTGGAAACTCACAATCCCCTACTTCATTAACCATTTCCATGCATCAAATTGATTTCAAAACAACTATTTTAAACACAAACAATGCATATGTAAACACTAAATATCACATAAACAATAATAATTCAAAACCCTCAACCCATGTTCAAAAACCACCATCATAACCACATGGAAAACTATTTAAAACACATGGTTTTACAAAGTAATTGTTAAGGAAGAGTAACATACCTAAAATATCAAGAGTTACGAAGAGAAGTCGGCCTTGAGAGCTCTGATTGATGAACTTATTTGAAACACTAAGTATCTTTTTTAAGAGAATTTAAAGAGAAGAGAGAGTGTTTTGATTATATTATGAATGAGAAATAAATCCCTTTTATGCTCTATGGATGTGGGGTTTTAATTGGGTAAGAAGGAAATAACAAAGGCCCTTAACTTAAAGCTAAAAAATTTTCACCAGTGACTGCGGGTCTCACTATGACTCGTAAGGACACATTATGAGTCCTCACCATAAGTCGTAGCCAAGATAGTGTCATTAGGACCACATATTATTGACCATATGACTTACAACATATGGCTCGTTAGGGGTCCCTACAACTTATAGTGTCTTAGTCGTCCCTAGGACAACAACACTTGGAACATACATAGGTTTTACTATTCTTAGGATGTCATGACTCGTAAAGAGTATGTACGACTTATTGGGATTCACTCCTACTAATTGAAGAAAATTTAGCCTCGCACACTGGTCACGCTATGATTTGAGTCCAGCGACTCATCAAGACTTCCTACGACTCATAAGGGGCATCATTACATGTACAGTGAGTATAAAATTTTAGATATATTTAAGGGCCAAGAATCTAGGGTGTTACATTCTCTCCCCTTAGGATCATTCATCTTTTAATTATGAGACAAGGAATTCATTAGCATGATTTGATTCCATAACTACACTTACCATTAACAAAGACAGAAAACAAAGATGCTAAAGAATACATATACCACATGCAGGATTATCCGAAGAGGGAAATTAGAATGGGTACTTCGACTTCATGTCTTTCTCGGCTTTCCAAGTTGCTTCTTCACGCCTTTGATTCCACCATAGAACCTTTACCAAATCCAGATCCTTTGATCACAAGAAGCAAACTTGCCAATCCAATATCATAATCAAGACTTCCTCATAGGACAAGGAATCTGAGACACCTACAGTTTCAAAAGGAATAACCAACGAAGGATCGTCTATGAACTTTCTCAACATCAACAAATAGAAGACCAGATAAATAGAACCAAGCTCGCAGGCAATTCCAACTCATAAGCCACTATGCCTACTTACCTAAAAATATGAAAGGGGCCAACATACCATGTACTAAGCTTCCCTTTCTTTCCAAACAACATCACTCCCTTCATAGAAGACACCTTCAAAAACACCATATCCTCCTTATTAAACTCTAAGTCACATAGACTTATATTCGTATAGGACCTTTGGCAACTTTGGGAAATCTTAAGACTATCTCGAATCACCTTTACCTATTATATAGCTTGGTAAACCAAGTCGGGACCATACAACCTATTCTTGCCAACCTCAAACTACCTAATAGGGGACCTACACTCTCCACCTTACAAATCCTCATATGGGGCTATCCCAATGCTCGAAGTATAGCTATTATTATAATAAAACTCAATGAAAGGCAAATGGTCATCCCAACTACCACCAAAATTGATCACACTATACCTCAACATATCTTTCAAAGTATGCATCATCCTTTTTGTTTGTATATCTGTCTGAGGGTGGAAAGTGGTGCTGAGGTTTACCTTAATCCCCAAACCTCGCTAAAAGAAACATCAAAAGTGAGATAAGAATTAAGTTCCTCTATCAGATATAATGGAAACTAGAGCACCGTATAGCATTATGATCTCCTTAATAAAGATCTTAGCATAATTCTCTACCTTATAATTAGTCCTCACTAATAAGAAGTGACCGGACTTAGTCATCCTATCCATGATTACCCAAATGCAATCAAACTAATAAAGGCACTGTGGATGACCAGTAACAAAATCCATATTAATCACTTTCCATTTCAACATGGTCAACTCAATCTCTTGAGACAAACCAATAGGCGTCAAGTGCTCAACCTTCATTTGCTGGCAAATTAAACACATAGTTACAAAATTAGCCATATCCCTCATAAAGACGCTACACCAATAAATTTCTTTTAAGTCATGATACATCATGGTCGAACAAGGATGAATACTGTACCTCAACTTATGAACTTCAACCAAAATGCTCTCTTAAGACCATCAATATCTAGAACACATAACCTACCATGGTACCTTAAGATACCGTCACCACTAATCACAAAAGCCGTCAACTTTTGCTGACGCAGATCATCCTTGATCTACATCAATATAGGGTCCAAGACCTATTTATCTTTCACCTCAACAATAAGTGATGATTTCTCCATATGTTGTACAGTCAAATTATTATCCTCAGAGTCTAAGAGACAAACTCCAAGATAAGAAAAGTGGTGAATATCCTTCACAAGTCCTCACTTCTCCTTATCTACATGAGGTAGGATTCCTATGGACAACTTGCTAAGATCATCAACAACAACGTTAAATTTACCTTGATGATCGCGAAGATTGATTTCTAAGTCCTTAAGCAACTCAAGATATCTCCTTTGCCTAAGATTCAACTCCTTCTGGGTGAACATATATTGACAACTCTTATTGTCTGAGAAGATATCAACACGAACCCCATATAAGTAATAGCACCAAATCTTAAAAGCAAAGATCAGAACCAACAACTCAAATCATAAGTCAAATAGTTCTTCTCATGTACCATTAACTTCACTTCAACCACCTTTCCATACTGCATGAAAACATAACCCAGTACCATTCGGGACCCATTACAATAAATAACAAAACCATCGGTACCCCTGGGTAGAGTCAAAACTAGAGCAAAAGTTAACTTATCTTTCAACTTCTCAAAACTTCTTTAACAAATATCTGTCCACAAGAAATTCACCTTTTTCTGAGTTAACTTAGTTAATGGTGTAGCAATAGAAGAGAAGCATTTCAGAAACCTTATATAATAATAGGCAAAACTGAAGAAGCTCTAAATGTCAGTTGGATTCGTGGGTCTAGGCCATTTCTTAACCACCGTAAATTTCTTTGAATCCACCATGATCTTTTTACTAGAAAAAACAAGAATGAGATAGGTCATAACATTTAACTAAAACTCACACTATGAGAACTTCGCATAGAATCATTGATCTCTTAAGGTTTGCAACAAAAGGCAGTGGTGATTGGTATGATCCACCTTACTCTTAGAATATGCTAAAATATCATCAATAAACACAATCACAAAAATATCAATGAATTGATGGATGACTCGGTTAATACGATCCATTGGTTTCGTTGGGGCATTAGTCAATCCAAAAGACATCACCAAAAACTCAAAATGACCTTACCGGGATTGGAAGGCAATTCAAGGACATCAACTTCCCGAATCTTCAGCTAATGGTAACTTGACCAAAGATCAATCTTGGAAAAGTACATTAAACCCTTAAACTAATCAAAGGGATCATCGATCCTAGGTAGCAAATATTTATTCTTTAGAATCAACTTAATCAACTAGCAATAATTGATACATATTCGAAGGGATCCATCCTTCTTGTGCACGAATATAATTGAAGCACCCTAAGGAAATACACTAGGGTGAATAAAACCCTTATATAGAAGATCTTTGAGCTACTCCTTAAGTTTATTCAACTCAGTTAGAGCCATTCTATTGACAGGGATAAAAATAAGATATCTTTTGAAAAAACATCAATCAAAAAATCAATTTCCCTATCAGGAGGAACTCCAGGAAGATCCTTAGAGAACTGTAAGGCCCCAATTATCTAAACCAGAATGCTACACAGTGCTTATAAGCCCGAGGGACTATAAGTTAACCCATGACTTATATCTGTACCTGTACACTATAATATATAACATAATAGTATAGAAAGCATGAACATGTAGGCCATAAGGTTCAACTGAATAAAAAAATTATCAAAACATAATATCCATATAGGTGAAAGATACCCAACACAGTTGAAAACTGAATCAATTTTGAACAAAATTTGAATCCTCAATCTAAAAACCTTAAAGTACTGTCTGAATAAAGATTTGAAGGAACATATCTCCAACTAACTTTGTCTACCAAAACTAAGATGATATAATAAATCTAATAAAATAATATCACCCTCAAATGGATGAAGACCCACTGCAATTTTGTGGATGGATGCTACCACTGATCTGGAGCTCGTGTCTCTAAACCTATGGTGCAACAAGAAATAAAGCACCGTAGCATAAATGCGTCAGTACAACTAGAGTACTGAGTATCCGAGTGAGGTAGTCTAATGCAAAAGGGTTTACATTTATGAATAATGCTAACTGACTTACTCATATGTAAGTGAGAGTATAAATATGCATACATAGTAACTGAGATCGTGAGTATGTGATAGCTTGATCTGTACGCTAATACATGGTTTACGGATAACTGACATGGCTCAAACTGTAGTTCTAATAACATGGGCTACTATATCTGATAGTCTAAAATGTAATGGAACTATCTGAGTTCCATGCTATAACTAAATTTGACAGTATCTGATAGTCCTAGTATACTGATATCTGAAGAACTATCTGAGTTCTTTAACTGAGACTGAGTCTGAAACTATGGGAGGTAGTTGTTTAACTGACATACCCTATATGTGCCATTATGGCTAAGCGGGGGTCCAATCTCTTTCCTGACTGAAAGAGAGTCAATACCGCACAATTTGTAACGACAACATATAAGCAACCCTCATATAACAGGTAACTCTAGTGAGAACGGTGGGAACCATCATATAATAGCTTAAGCCACCTCATCTACCCTCATATAATAGGCTGCAATGTCTAAAACTATACTGGCTACATAGTTCTGGAATGTAAGGATGACTGCTAAGAATCATACCCTTATATACAGGTGAGATTCGATCTTTGGGTTTACTCAGTGCTAACTCCTACTCGCATCTAAAGAGACTGAACATGATTTAACTAACTATACGTGAGTGGAACTTACTGAATTCCATTGACTGATGGAATACTACTGATATCTGATAACTGACTGAGACCATGAGGTTCCCTGAGTCACATGACTGATTGAATTCTACTGAATAATTGCTTCATTTTGTATATCGTGAAACATTACATTGCTCAAGGCACACAACTATAGTTTTTAGGTATGAATACCCCCATGACTCGATGGAAGAAAACTGACTCAACATGACTGATTTGATCATAAGATCGGAATCTACAATTCACATTATCATAAATAGGGGATATTATACATCATGTAGTTCCTCAATATTTTAAGCATAGTAGGGAGTGCATAGCTATATTTCATGTGTATATTGTATATCTACATTATCATATATGCTTCATACCACATCATTAGCAACACATGAAAAGCATGGAATTCATATTAAAGTATATATCTAACATGGACTTGTCATTTAGAATCATGGAACCATAAAAACATGAATTTCTGGCATCCTAAGAATTTTATAGAACACCTTGCATGCATTCTTTAAGGCATAGGTGTGTTTCATAACTTGTACCATTTTACACCACCTAAAGTTCATAGTTTTCAACTAATAAGCATATATATTCCATGAAAAGATCTCTAGATATCTTCTTGAAACTTAAACAACAATCATCAAAATTTACATGCTCATATTACCACAAAAAATTCAAAAAATAGTATTTGAAATATGGTTTTTGATCTCTATGAATAGATTGGGTCCACAGATGAACACAACGCATACCTTAGAAGGAAGTTTCTTCATGATTGACGGAGGAATTTATTTGAAATAGGGTCCTCAAGGTTGACTGTGCAACCCTAGTTGTTTTTCTCTTATTGTGCTTTTGGATAATGAACTTTGAGATGTTAATAGGGTTGTAGTGTGTTGAGAAGATATATATTTTGTAAGGTCAAGTTTAGGGATGTGTAAGGAGTATTAAAAGACCTAATTATCCTCAAAATAACTCAAAAACTAAGTGTAGTCGTGGCTGAAATCATAAGTCTGCGTCGCACACCTCATCACGCATGCTAAGATGTGTGCCACACAACCTATCGCACAAGCTAAGGTGTGCATCATACATGCTATCGCTCAACTGAGTTTGTGCACTGCACATGCCATCACGCACTTTGTCCATTAGCCTTGTACGATTTGTTAGGTGTCGCACTTCTCTTATCAAGGCCATAACTTAATGCACGGGTGTCAGATATTGGTAAAATTGGTATCGTTGGAAAGCTAATTCTATTCTCTACAATTTGGTGGGTATAAATCTGCATAAATATGACATATCAATCAGGTTATCCATGTTCAAAGATTACATTTGAGGAAGCACAAAAAAAACCTTGATGGATTCAAAAGATATTAAGTTGCATTACTCTAAGTGACTCATAAGACCATGCTTAACACATCATAAGCTATCTTGTCGCTAGGATTCTTAACGTAAGGCTTGCACTAAAATTCAAGTCACAGGATAGAAGATTTCATATGTAGGAAAATTGGTTCACTTCCTAGCTTAGAAACATACGGCGTATTACAATATCTCCCCTTTAGGAACATTCATCCTCGAATGAGAATTTACTGATAGGGGATGAAAGATAAGAGGAACATGAACTGGACATGAATGACTGAAACATGATCTCATGGCTGACATATCTAATAAATTAACTACATCATACTGGGCATGCATATCTGATGCACGTGTAACTAATTCAATAATGCATAACAGAGGTTCTCGTATTGAGAATCCATATCTGATGCATGATTAAAAACTGGACAGCTACATGAATGCATGAATTAGTATGCAATGGTAGGTAATAGGTACCAAGTTTCTAATGGGAACATGAGCATGAAACTGAACAGTAAACATGAACTTTATAAGCTTAAGGAGGATTGTTACCTTGAGCTTGATCTGAATTGGCGGAGAAGAGGTAAGGATACGTTGTACGCATATCTACTTCTGCTTCTAAAGTAGCTCCCTCATGAGACTAATTTCACCAAAGGATTTTAACTAGAGGTACTTCTTTGTTCCTAAATCTACAAGTCTGGTAGTCTAGGATTTTGACTAAATCTCTTTGTAAGAGAGGTTGTTCTGAATGTCAATGCTCGAAATAGGGAGTACAATTGCTGGGTCACCTATGCACTTCTTGAGCAAAGATACATGGGAGACGAGATGAATAAAGGCTAGATCTGAAGACAGTTCAAGCTCATAAGCTACCTTGCCAAAGAGATTGAGAATCCTGAATGGACCGATATAGCGGGGACTGATTTTCCCTTTCTTGCTGAACCTCTTCACTCCCTTCAAGGGAGAGTTCTTAAGATAGGCATAGTCATTGACCTCAAACTTGAGATCCTTCCTACAAACATCCACATACGACTCTGTCGGCTCTTAGCAACCCAGAGTCTTTCTCTAATCAACTGAAATTTCTCTAAGGCGTCTAACACTAAGTCAGGACCTATGACTTAGGCCTCAGTAACTTCAAACCAAACTATTGGAGATCTACACCTCCTACCATAGAGAGATTCGAATGGATTCATCTGAATACTAGAATGATAGCTATTGTTGTATGCAAACTCAATTAAGGGCAAGTGGTCATCCTAGCTTTCCTTAAAAACAATTGCACTCTCCCTTAGCATATTTTCAAGAGTCTGAATGGTCCTTTTTGCTTGACCATCTGTGTAAGGATAAAATGTTGTACTGAGATGGACTTGGGTACCAAAACCCTTTTGGAAAGCTTTCCAGAAGTAAGAGGTGAACTGGGTACCTCTGTCTGAGATGATAGATAATGGAACACCATGCAATCTGACCAACTCCCTGATATAGAGTTTGGCATAGTCCTCGGCTGAATAAGAAGTACAACCTGGAAAAAAAGGGCTGATTTGGTCATTCTATCTATAATGACCCAAATTGAATCATACTTATGATGATCTCTAGGCAAACACATCACGAAGTACATGTTCACTTCTTCTCACTTACAATTAGGAATAGTGAACTCCTGCGTGGAACCACTAGGTTTCTAATGCACTATCTTAACCTACTGACATGTGGAGCACTTATCCATAAACTCTACAATATCGCTCTTCATCCCACTCCGCCAATAGATCTTTTGCAAGTTGTGATATATCTTAGTGGCCCCTGGATGTATAGAGTATCACACACCATATGCTTTTGCAAAAATTCGCTGCCTTAAGTCATCTATACCTATAACACATAGACGACCCTAACAATGAAGAATACCATCTCCCCCTTGGGAGAAAACGTCTACCTTATGATCCTAAACTGACTCTTTTAGCTTGACAAGGCTAGGGATCCCTATCTTTCTTCTCTTTCTCCTTGGAAACTATAGATGAATCTAAACTACTCTAAATATATACACCACTCTCTGAAGAGTTTCCTAAGCAAATGACTAGTCTAGCAATCTGATGGATTTCATGGGCTATCTTTTTTCTTCTATCCTCAATGTGAGAAACAGTACCCATAAGGAGTTAACTAAGAGCATCGACCACAACGTTGTCCTTGCTCGGGTGATAAAGGACAATCATGTCATAATCCTTAAAGAGCTCAAACCACCTTCTCTGACAAAGATTGAGATCTTTCTGAGAAAAGACCTACTGGAGATCTTATGATATATAAAGACATCTACAATAACTCTATATAAATAATGCCTCAAAATCTTTAAGCCAAATACTATGGCTGCAAACTCAAGATCATGAGTAGGATAATTCTTCTCATGGGGCTTTAACTGTCTGGAGGCGTAGGCTATGACCTTACCATGTTGCATGAGGACACAACCTAAACTAACTTTGGATGCATCACAATATACTAAAAACCCATCTGAACCATCTAGAAGAGTTAGAACGGGAGCTGAAGTAAGTCGAGTCTTCAATTCCTGAAAACTCTTCTCACATGAATCTGACCACTGAAACTTGACCTTCTTCTGGGTCAATCTGGACATGGGAGATGCAATAGCATAAAATCCCTAAAAAAAAATCTATAATAGCCTACTAAACCCAAGAAAATTTTGATATTTGATGGAGATATAGGGCGAGGCTAGCTTCTTACCGCTTCAGTCTTGTTGAGGATATACTCTAATGCCATCACCGAAAATAATATGGCCAAGGAATGCTACTAATACTAGCCAAAATTTGCATTTACTAAACTTGGCGAATAACTAATCATTCCTGAGAGTCTGAAGAACAATCCTAAGATGGTCTGAATAATCATCTCTGTGTGAGAATAGACAAAAATATCATCTATAAAGAATATGATGAACATGTCCAAGTACTGATTGAACACACGGTACATCAATTCCATGAAAGCTATAGGGGCATTGGTAAGACCAAAGGACATGACTAGAAATTACAAGTGACCATATCGAGTACGAAAAGCTTTCTTTGGGATGTCACGTTCTCTAATTCTGAGTTGATGATATCCTGATCTGAGGTCTATCATGGAGAAATAACTGGCACCCTGAAGTTGGTAAAGCAAGTCATGTATTCAAGGAAGAGGATACCTGCTATTGACCATGACTTTGTTGAGTTGATGGTAACCAATACGCATCCTGAGAGAACCATCTTTCTTGCACACGAATAAGACTGGTGCACCCCATAGGGACACATTGGGCCTAATGAATCCCTTATCCAAGAGATCCTTGAACTGATCTTTCAGTTCCTTAAGTTCCACAGGTGCCACTCTATATGGCGGAATAGACATAGGCTGAGTATTGGGGAGAAGGTCTATGCCGTAGTATATTTTCCTTTTAGGAGGAACGCCTATAAGATATTTGGGAAAGATGTTTCAATATTCATTAACAACAAGAATTGATTCAAGGCTAGGTGATTCATAATTTCAATCTTTAAAATGAACGAGATAATACACACACCCCTTAGAAGTCATTCTCCTTACCCGAAAGTAGGAAACAAGATGACCTCTGAAAGATGAAGTACTACCCTTCCACCCTAGGACGGGCTTATTCAAGAACTGAAATTGAACTATCCAGGTTCTGCAGTCGACTGTGGCATAGCAGGAATGAAGACAATCCATGCTGAGAATGACATCAAAATCAGTCATCTCTAATTCGACTAAATCTCCTAATGTGGATTTCTACAATATCATAATCGGGCAGTTCCTGTATACCTGCCGAGCTATGTTGATTTTACCAACTGGGGTAGTGACAAAAAAGGGCTCTTCTAAAATTTCAGGACTGATTCTGAAATCTTCTACTATGTATGGAGTGACAAAAGACAAGGATACACCTGGATCTACCAAAGCATAAACATGAACATGGAAAATCTGTATCATACTAGTAACGACATCAGGATAATTTTCCTGATCCTATCAAGTCTGAAGAGCATAGAGTCTGTTTGGACGTTACCCACTAGTTGTACTGGAAGTGGAACCCTGCTGGTCTACCGGACTGAGCTGTGGAACGATTTTGCTGACCCTGAGGACCTAGCTGAGGATAGTCACTAACTCTATGGCCTGGCTTACAACAACTGAAACAAATGCCTTGACCCACTCTACACATACCCTGGTGGTTCTTACCGCAACTCTGACACTAAGGATAAGTACGGGCACTACTTATACTGCCCTAAGATTTAGACCCTGGTGCTCTATCTCTATTGCATTCTCAGAATTTTGGCACTGGGGTAAGAATGGAGGAAGGGGCTGGAGTTGCTGACTTGGGACAAAAATATGAATGGTTTCTTCTTCGGATTTGGGCTGAGCAAAACTGAAACTACCTGAACTTGCTCTCTTGTTCTGCCTCTCCCTAGTTCTAACCTTCTTGTCTTTTATCTGCTGGGCATTGGTCATAAGCTTGGCTAAATTTATATCACTATTCAGTATCATAGACCTACACTCATTTACCACACTATCCTTTACCCCTAACACGAACTTGCTCATCTTAGCCCTGTTGTCTGTAACCACATAAAGGGCATATCTGGCTAGCTGAGTAAATCTTAGAGAATACTCTCTAACCTTTATAA
Organism: Capsicum annuum; assembly: GCF_002878395.1. Lineage (NCBI taxonomy): Eukaryota > Viridiplantae > Streptophyta > Magnoliopsida > Solanales > Solanaceae > Capsicum > Capsicum annuum. The sequence goes on from NC_061115.1 coordinate 95,990,089, forward strand.
TTCCCTGCCTGAGGTTGATGAACTCAAGAACATTGGTTTCCCTCAGCTCTTGGTGAAAGAATCTATCTAAGAAAGCCGTGACAAATTCCTCCCACTCAATAGGAACTGGACCATCTACCCTCTCAAACTTCCACTATTTGTACCAAGTGTGATCAATATCCTGTAATTGCTATGTGGCTAACTCGGCAATCTGAATAGAATTTACTCCCATGATATTAATAACCTTCTGTACTTGGTCAATGAAATCTTGTGGGTCTTTGTCAGACTTAGACCCAAAAAAAATGGAGGGTTCATTCGGGTAATGTCCTGAATCCTAGCTGCTGCAGAATTAGCCTCTGGATTGGCCGGAATAACTGGTGGCCATTCATTCTGGGCAGCCATAGACTGAGCAAGCGTTGTAAATGTAGCCCTATGAGAAACATGCTCACCCAAAGGATCATTGGGATGAGGAGCTGGCTAGTTTTTTCTTCTTGGGGCCATATTCTGAAATAAGAGAAGAACGGATAAAACTGAAAGTTTAATTTGAGACTATGCTCACTAGCTCGACATGAAAACTAAAAGAAGGGAAACTGTTCCTAAAACATCTTATAGCCTCTTGAACATAAATGTGGTGCGCAACACACCCATGTACAAGACTCTACTGGATGCGGCTTTCTGACTTTATAGGACTCTATTGAACCTTAGGCTCTGATACAAAGTTTGTAATGCCCCGATTATCTTAATCGGAACACTACCCGATGCTTATGACCCCGAGTTACCATAAGCTAACTGATGACTGATATCTGTACATGTACACTGCAATATATAATGTAATAGTGCAGAAAGCATGAACATGTAGGCCATAAGGATCAATTGAATAATAATCTACCAAAACATAATATCCATATGGGTGAAAGATACCCGAAACAACTGAAAACTAAATCAAATCTGAACTGAATCTGAATACTGAATCTGAATGCCTCTAAGTACTGTCTTAATAAGAAGTTGAAGGAACATATCTCTAACTAACTCCGTCTAACAAAAGTGAGTTGAAATAATAAATGAAAGAAAATAATATCGCCCTCGAATGGATGAGGATACACTGCAACTATGCGGCTAGATACTACTGGTGATCTAGAGCTCATTTCTCTGAACCTACGGTGCAACATCAAAGAAAGCACCATAGCACAAATGCGTCAGTACAACTAGAGTACTGAGTATACAAGTTAGGTGGGCTAATGCAAAAGGATTTACATGCATAAACAATGCTAACTGACTGGCTTATATAAACGTGAGAGTGTAAACATACATACATAGTAACTGAGATAGTGAGTACATGATAGCTAGATTTGTTCGCTAATACATAGGTTATTGATAACTGACATGGCTGAAACTATAGTTCTTATAACTTGGGTGACTGTATCTGACAGTCTTAAATCTGATGGAACTATCTGAGTTCCGCGCAATAACTAAATTTGACTATATCTAACAGTCCTGGTATACTGATATCTTAAGAACTATCTAAGTTCTTTTACAGAGACTGAATCTGAAACTATTGGAGGTAGTAGTTAAACCAACATGCCCTATATGTGCCATTATACCTAAGCTAGGGTCCAATCTCTGCCTAAACTGGAAGGGTGTCAATACCGCGCCACCGGTAAGGACAACATGTGAGCAACCCTCATATCACAGGTAACTCAAGTGAGAACAGTGAAAACCCTTATATAACAAGTTAAGCCACCTCATCTACCCTCATATAACACGCTGCGATGTCTTAACGTATGCTAGCTAAATAGTTCTAGAATGCAAGGATGACTGTGAAGAATCACTAACTTATATACAGGTGAGTTCCCATCTTTGGGTTTACTCAGTGCTAACTCCTATTACCATATGATGAAACTGAACATGATTTAACTGACTGTACGTGAGTGAAACTTCCTGAATTCTGTTGACTGACAGAATACTACTAATATCTGATAACTAACTGAGACCATGTGGTTTCTTGAGTCATATGGCTAACTAAATTCTACTAAATCAAGGGTTAATTTTGTATATCATGAAATATGAAATGGATCTAGGCACACAACTATAGTTTTCAGGTACAAATACCCCCATGACTCGATGGAAGGAAACTGACATAACATGAATGACTTGATCATAATATCTGATTCCACAAGACATATTATCTTAAATAGGGGATATTATACATCATGTCGTTCCTCAACATATTAAGCATAGTAGGGAGTGAACAACTATATTTCATGTGCATATTGTATATCTCCATCTTCATACATGCTTCATACCACAACATTATCAATATATGAAAAGCATTGAATTCATATTAAAGTATATAGATAACATGGAGTTGTCATTTAGACATCATGGAACCATATAAATATTAATTTTTAACATCCTAAGCATTTTATCGAACACCTTGCACACATTCTTTCGGGCATAGGTGTGTTTCATAACTTGTACCATTTTACACCACCTAAAGTTCATAGTTTTCAACTAACAATCACATATATTCCATGAAAACACCTCTAGATATCATCTTGAAACTTAACTAATAATCATCAACATGTACATGCTCATATCACCATAAAAAGTTCACAAAATAGTATTTAAAACATGGTTCTTGAGCTCCATGAATGGATTGGATCCATAGATGAATAGTACACATCCCCTAGAAGGAAGATTCTTGATGATTGACGGAGAAATTTTCTTGAAATTGGATCTTCAAGCTTGATTGTGCAACCCTAGTTGTTTTTCTCCTATTGTGATCTATGATAATGAACTTTGAGATGTTAATAGGGTTGTAGTGTGTTTACATGCTATAAATTTTGTAAGGTTAAGTTTAGGGACGTGTAAGGAGTGTTAAAAGACTTAATTATCCTCAAAATAATTAAAAAACTAAGTGTTTTCGTGGCTGAAATCATAAGTGTACATCGTACACCTCATCACTCTTGCTAAGATGTGCGCTGCACATCCTATCGTATATACTATCACACAACTGCGGTTGTGCGCCGTACATGCCATCACACAATTGGTCCTGTAGCCATTTGCAATTTGTTAAGCATCACACTTCTCTTTGCAAGACCATAACATCATGCTCGGGTGTCGGATTTTTGTAAAATTGGTATCGTTGGAAAGCTATTTCGATTCTCTACAATTTGGTGCATCTAAATCTGACAAAATATTACATATCAATCAAGATATCCTCATTCAAAGGTTACTCTTTCAGAATCACACACCAAAACTTGATGGATTCAAAAGCTATTAAGTTGCATTACTCTAACTGACTCATATGAGCATGCTTAACACATCATAAACTATCGTATCGCTAGGATACTCATTGTAAGTCATGCACTAAAATGTGAATCACAAGATAGGACGTTTCATACGTAGGAAAACTGGTTTACTTCCTAGATTAGAAGCATACAGGGTATAACAAAAACACCTCGAGAAACTCATAGACCACAGGGTCAGACTCCAAATAAGAAGTTTCAGATCTAGAATCCTTACCATACACTAGATGGTAAAGGAACCCCTGGGAAATCAATTTTTGGGATCTAAGATACGAAATGAACCTTCCCTTAGCAACTAGGATTGTACTTTCCAACTCAATCACTGGCTTATTAGGGAAATAGAAACTGACCTTTTGGGTCCGACAATCAAGAGGTGCATAGCATAAATTAAACCAATCCATCCGCAAAATCGCATCAAAGTCTAACATATCTAACTTTATCATATCCACCATGGTCTCCCTAACAAAGAACAACATCACGCAAACCTTATAGATCATTTTACCCTTAATGGAGTCACCTACCAGGGTTGATACAAAGAAGCAATCCAAAATACACTCAGGATCAAAACCAAAAATGATTAGACACATTTGGGTTACATAAGAGAGGGTATACTCAATATCAAGAAGACAATACACATCACAAGACAAAAGTTTGAGCATATCACTACCAACAATGGGAGCGCCTAAGAATCCTAGAAGATGGCAAGAGCATACAGATAGTTCCAACTAGTGCTGGAGCTAGAAGAATATGTAGCACCCTTTGGTGAAGGAGCTAACATAGTAGCAAAAAGGATCTTTTTTCTCTAGAAGTAAAATTGAAGGACAATCCGTCCATATATGACCAATCTGACCATATTTAAAGTACTTGTTCCTCCCTTCTTCACAAACACCATGATACAACTGACTATGAAATATACAAATAGGAAATGATGGAGCTGACTAAGCCCCACTTGCTTAAGACTTGGCATGTTGTGCCTTAAATCCACTGTTTCTATGAAAATGTCAGTCAGCCAATGACTTCAGACAAGGATTATTTGCCATAGAGTAGGAACCAGATCAGAATACCAAAACTTCTTATTTTGCCATTTTCTCATCTTTGCTTATTTCTTCTTTTATACTTTTTTTCATATACACAACAATTCTAGAGATATCTGTATCCCTATTCAACAAGGCATCCTTGGTTTTTAAGTTCAAAACACAGGATAAATTGAAAGCAAGTTTTTTTAGTATAGTCCTCATGCTGGATACTAATTATTAATCATATTGTGATAACTGATGAAACTTCAAGGCATACTTATATATTTTCCTCCTACCTTGCATCAAATTCACGAATTCCTAAGCCTTTGCCTCCCTCAACTCCTAAGGAAAAAAGTAATACAAAAAAGCACTAGAGAAGTTATCCAACAAAGTGGACTCAGCATCACTACCCCTAGAAAAGTCTTATTCCTTAAATCACTAATACACCATATCCGTCAACTGATAAGCATCAAACTCCACAACCTCCATATCTATAGCATGAATCATATGAAAACTCTTTTGTATCTTATTAATGAAATTTTTAGTGTCTTCCTTAACTTTAGAACTAGTGAAATTCAGAGGACTCAATGTCATAAATTGGCCGAATCTAGTAAACCTCAGAAGATGGAGCAACATGCTCAGTCGTAGAGGTAACCAACTGGTTAAGAAAATTAATCGACTTGCAAAACTCAGCATTAGACATATCAGCTTTTAGGTGTCCCAAAAGGTCTAGGAGGAATCGGTAGAGCTCCATATAGGCCAGTATAATTGGCGGTTGGAGCTCTAGATCGAGTTTAAACTCCATATGTAATACGAGCTCCATCAATACTATACTAAACAAAGATAGAAGATTTTTTATGAGCATCAAATCTTCTAGGAGGCATGATCTAAAAAGCAAACATATGAGATATAGATGAGCTTTTTAGATCTTAGACTTTATAGCCTAAAATAGGACAACAAGTAAGGGAAACATTCCTAAATGCCATACTTTATAAGTGTAGGACCTTACACACCCATTAAAGATGCACTACTTGACACAACTATATGGACACCCAATGACACTAACCCTAGACTCTAATACCAACTTTTTCATAACCCAAATAAAGGTTTGGCCATGATGGGTTTCTCAAGTCCCCCATAGATTGGAGACCACCCTCGATACCTAGACAAAACACCACACACTACCTAAAAATTGATGAATTCCAAACATATAACAATATATCATAAGAAAAGCACAAATAATTACAGATATGTGTATGATCAAAAATCATCAACCAACCAAAAACAACCAACATCACTACCCAAGTCCATAGTAATCCATAAATCCTTCGAATAAAACAAAAATAGATAAACTGTTGGACATTCCCCCAAATTTGATGATGACAATGAAACTATTAATGACAATGTGAACTCTTAATTCAAGTCTATGAATGGGAACTGATGAAATGTCCAAGTCTTTTAGAGAATGAAAACTCACCATTTCACCACCAATGACCGATAAATCGAGCTGATCCATCTATCACAATGGAAGAAAAGTAGAAGTATCGCATAAGGATACAACTTCCAAAGACGGTTAGTGGGTTGAGCAATAGCATCTAACTCGGGGATTAGGAATAAAATAATGCCTATTTAAATCTAATTCAAAAGCATGTGAACATCATTATATTTATACAAAAATAATATTTTGGGAGAGAGAACAGCGCCTAGCATGTACTTTAAAACTTAAGTGTTGATTTGTATAGCTCAACCATCATAAAAAAGCACCCACAGGCTATATGAGTCTAACTTTTCCCTGTCTTAAAGGGCCTCAGTGTTTGTAGCCGCCTGAGCTAGAAGATGTACATAAGCACCATAGGGGACTCGAACTCCTAGCTTATCAAGGTTACTGAAGAACCTAATCGTGTAATATAATATAGGGGACTCAATATTCAATATTCGTATCCTCATACCAACTACAATTGCATGGTAATATCAACCTGCTATCACAATACCATTAACATGGGAAAATAACCCTCTTTGTTCATTAAATCTAACCTCCACGTTTCAATCAACTCTTTATATCATGTGATTGTTCTAAAAATAGTTCAATGCAGTTTTTCTCATACCCAAAACCACTTTCAAAAAATTAGGTAGGGGTTGTTCATTGTTAATGTTCACAAAATATTGGGAAATCACAATCCCATCGATCATTCACCATAAACTATGCATCAAATTGATTTCAAAACCACCATTGAAACACAAACTATACATATGTAAATCTGAAGAATCACATAAATAATAATCATTCAAAACCCTCAATCCACGTTCCAAAACTACCATTAAAACCACACGGATAACTATTTAAAACACATACTTTTATAATGCAATAGTTGGTGAAGAGTCGCATACCTAAACTATCGAGTGTTACGGAGAGAATTCGCCCTTCAGATCTCTAAATGATGAACTTCTTAGAAATCCTAAGTATCTTGCTTGAGTGAATTTAGTAAGAATATTGTGTGTTTTTATTATGTTATGATTGAGAAATTACCCTTTTTATTCTTTATAGATGTGGGGTTTTAATTGGTTAAGAGGGAATTGACTAAATTAACCTCATAATGACACATTAGGATACGTCACCATCAGTCATATCCAAGATAGTGTCATTAAACACACATATTATTAACCCTATGACTTACATCATACAACTCTTTAAGGGTCCTTATGACTCGTAGGGTCCTAGTCGTCACCAGGATAGCAACACTTAAAACATACACTAGTTTGACTATAGATTGCATGTCACCATTTGTAATGAGACTATAAACCTCGTTGAAAGCCACTCACACTCAGAGAAGAATAGTTAGCCACATACAATTGTCAGGCTACGATTTGGCTTATTCAACTTGTTAAGACTCGCTTGGCTCGTAAGAGGAGTCATTGCCTTGACAATAAGGATAAAATTTCTACATTTTTTAAGGACCCAGAATTTAGGGTGTTAAACCCAGTGTATCATAGGTCACGAAAAGAATTTATGTCTTCTCGGGTTACTTACACTTTACTTAGGGATTCTATGATAAGCACATTAATTGATTAAACTATGCATGAAAAATTCATCAATAATTTCAAATAAAACTACCGTTTATCTAATATTTAAGACAAATTTGAATCAAAACTATGCTCCAAAAAAATCACATAAGGCCCTAAGGAAGTTCACATTAATCTTTACAAGCACATAAGTTTTTCCACTCTTCTTGGCATTTTAACAAATATGTGGTCTGCATGAAAGGTAAAAGCTTGAAAAATAGAATAACAACACATGTGAACAAGCTCAATGCACCAATTTTGTCACCAAACACACCTTTTGTAATCATACTAACCCAATTAAATCACCCACCACTCAATTCAGCAAACAAACTACAAGTGGATATTTTATCAAACAAAGAGTGTGCACTAGTGTATGGAAGAAAGAGTTTTGCAATTGAGCATGTAAAACAAGGCACACATTCAAAAAAAAACTTCATTCTAACAATCATATTCTACTGAATTAATCTCTAATTAAATAAATTTAAACCCAAAAGAAACCATTGAATGTGATCAATATTCGTACTTTAAAAAAGTTTAAATAAGGATAATAACTTATGAGCTTGTTTAACAAAGGAAATGATAAAAGGAAAGTTAAATATAATTATTTAGGGTTTCATTCTTTAGATAAGAACCTTAGAGTTTCAATTGAGGTTTAAAACAAGTGATACACGAGTTGTTTGCTTTAAACTCTTGGTCCACGACTTAGTTTTGTGCCTTTGAACTTAATTTCTCACTTTGCAATTTTTTAATGTTACCTGCAACTACCAAAAACAAGATGAAAATTAAATCAAAATAGTAGAAAAAATCAAGAAAATTCCTAGGGTTGCCTTTCTAGAAAAACCTTAGTTAAAGTCGCAGAACAATATCCTTTGACTATCATTTATATCTCAACTTAGAGGATTTGAATCGTCAGCCCAACTTTCAGTTAATATATCTTCAAGGTACTTTGAACAAAGAAGATAAGGGGACAATGATATATATTATATATCGCCATATTGAATACTTAAACCTTTTACCCAACTTCACATCAAACATCTGAATAGGCTCATTGGGTATATATGAGAATATCATTGACCACTAGTTAAACATTGGATTTTGAACTTATTGGCCTTCAAGTGAGGGATATTATTTTGACCTTTTTGAATGACAAAATCAAAAAATATATGGATTATGTGCCTCATATCAAAAGTTCATTCTTTGCTTTGGTGGTTCGACTTTCATCACATCCACCAAACATAATGTCAAAAAGTGGTTGGAATAAGGTTATCTTCCTAATTTTAGGGTTGCATTCTTCTTGAGATTTTCACCCCAAAATGAACTAGAGGCTTCACAAAGGATTTAATTAGATTTTTATTTAAACTCTAGTACCATTTCCTCAATTTTGCATCCTTCATTATTTTTGGTTCGGTTGGTAGCTAATCACCAAAAACTCTTTAACATCAATCTCACCAATAACCACTTTGCTTGATACCTTTTATTTATCAACCTCATTTTGAAGATTGGGCATATTTATGGTACTTGAAAAATCAACATTATAACCCATTTCTTTTTTATTTTAACTTTTCTTTCCAAATGCCACAATGGATTGATGCAAGTCCTCTCCTATTGTAGTCCCCCGATCCAAGATTGTTAGACGCATTGCTTCAACGCTTTTGTATCTGGCATATTGTTCTTCCTTTGTCACATCATGAGACCTATCTAGCATATAAAAAGAACCAGCCTTTTCGTTTGCATAACTAGAGGAGGGGGCATTTGGACAATCACTCTAGTGTCTATCTTTACCAACATATAAAGAACAATCATACCATCAATAGGATTGAGATGGTGTACACAACTCTTTTTGGGAAGCATATTTATAATTTTCCCAAAACTAGGGTCCACTACGATAAGGACATTGATCATCAAGGTATAATTGACACCCACCAAACTCAGTTTCATTCCATGATGCCACGGTGAAAAATAGAAAAAAAAAATCTACCTAACACAAGAAACAAAAGAAAATCACAAACACATATTCACATATTTGAATTAAAACAAGTAAGGTAAAATTCCAAACTTACTCAATATGCCAAATTATTCCCCAACAATGGTGCCATTTTTGATTACACTCAACTTATATATCAAATTAAGTACAAAGAGGTCGTTGTGAATATAATTATCCAAATTTGAGTCAGGGTTGAATACCCAAGGAACAATGTGAATGGTGAAAGAGTAAGTTCAAAATAAAATTTACTTGCTAAATTAAAATATGTGATACAATATTTTAGGGGTTTTAATGTTTTCAAAGATATAAAAAATTTATGACTTCTAGAAGACTAATTCGAGGCTAACAATAATTAGAGTATAATAAATTAGGAATGGTTCTTGGGGTCATGCAATTCTATGTGCAAACTCATGCATTAGTAATTGAGAATTTATCCAAATTTAGCTATAGTCATGTGTAAGCTATATTTAGACGTATTAGTGTCAATCTTTCAATAAAACACTACATTTACACCTCACAAGTGTGGCAAAACAACCAATCGAATGCCTTAATTAGCAAACTTATTTATAAGATGGTACTACCAAATGAGTTAACTCAAACAACACCCTTATTTCATAGAAGATGCCATCCTATAAGCTAAGTTATTGTTTGTAAATAGCCCTTACCTAATGCCCCTCTTTCAAGGATGGTATGGCATCCTAATCAATTGGGGTTTTCACGCATAATTTCTAATTCAAGCATTGAGTATAAGCAAAATGCATAACAAAAAGCTAATTAGAAGGATAAATCACCAACACCCATACACTAATTGCAACCTATTAAAGCATAACCAAAAAGGGAAGAATTAGCTACTAATAAAGATAGAAAGTAAAGATATATAAAAATTTCCACCAAATTGATCCATGAAAGATATTGAGAATGCAAATCCAAGCTTTAAATTTCAATAAATCTTCAATAGAACTAACTAATCATTCATTAAGGAATTACTCTAATGTCTTCTTAGCACAAGAGTAGGTACAAAATTGTCCCAAGCTCCAAGAGATAAGATAAAAATTTAAGATGAAAGATAAGAGAAGGTGAAAATGAGCTGAAAACCCCTATTTAAGCCCCAATTCCACATTTTCTAAATATTACAAAAATGCCACCTTGCTATTGGTCTCTTTAAGCAAACTATATTTTCCCCCCAAAAAATTTTCCGCCTTATTGCGATCTCTATATATTTATTATAATCAAGATAACATGATTGTTGTGGTCACCTTCTGATGGTAGAGGTCTGACATGGCTCTGAATTGTGATCGCAATACTTAGGTCATGATCGCGGCCCTTGAGGGTCGATTCTTGGGCTTGATTTCAAATATTTAGCACTTATTGCTCACATTTCTTCTGTTTTCAACTTTCACCTACACAAATGAGCATTAGGTAAGAGATTAACATCAGATCAATGAAAAAGCATAATAATTTAGGAAGTCATCAAATTGATGACTTATCACACACCAATAAAGTTTTAGACATCAATATACAAAAAAGGAAAATAGAAAAATACCTAAACATACATGGAGCATGTTTAACTTAAGAAGGATCTATATAGACTCTCAGCCAAGAAATTGGAAAAATTCAAATTTAAGCCAAAATCACCTAAGAGTCAGATAAAAAAGCCTAGGTGTCTCACAGAAGTCATTTTTGTTTTTTAAACGGATGTTACAAGGGGATCTCACCTCCCGTGGCGGGCAGGGGTTGAGCCAAACACCCCCAAGCCTTATCATAAATAAATTAAAAAAAGTACAAGATAGGGTACATAGACCTTACCTCTGATCTTATAGTGGTTTAAAGTCAACTAGCCTACTAAGGTCGGTCGACTCTTCACCAATACTAGAAATGAAACCTAGATTTAAGCTACTAGAAGTAAGGAATCCTCTCAGTACAATATAATCTAGGAAAGCATAAATAAGGGAGACTCTCCACTTATAAAGTAAAGGAAAATACTCATACAAAATAATCATAAAAAGTCCTATCATAATGAAGCCAAGATGAAGAAGGAAAGACCGATGGTGATTCTAGCAAAGAAGCACTACAAATGAGTTACCAACTCTTTCAGTACAAATTCACAAAACTTCACGGTGACTCTTTGATTATCTTTATCAAGCATGAAATTTCCTTTTTTTTCTTCTGGTAACTCATAGAAATTGAAGTAGTGTTGAGAAGTATCATAATTATGACTAATTTTAGACAGAAAATTGGCTACAAAATTCAGTTCTCAGTATGTATGCCTGCATGTAACCTCCTCCAGCTGTCCCATGATTCCTTTGATGTTGTCAAGATAAGTTTGAAGTTTCTAAGGAAATATAGCATATTGATTGATCCACTTAGCAATGAGTTCTAAATCAACCTCTAAAATAACCTACGTATAACTATTTTGTAAACACCAATTGAGACCAATAGTAGCTGCTTCTAATTTGGCTTCATTGTTAGTTCCGAACCCAAGAGGGTTGGCATATGAAAAAATGAGATCTCCCTGATAATATCTCACTACACCTTTGGCTCGAATCCTATCGGGGTTGTCAAGTGCACTACAATCTGTATTCAACTTCACTACAGAATTATTAGGCTTGACCCAACGAAACACTTGCATCATAGTCATCTGGTAATACCCCTCTAAAAATATGACCATGTCTTTCTAGTTTTAAGGCCAAGAGATGTAGGGGAAATTGGTGATTAAAAGAATGGAAATATTCTTGAATATCAAAAATTTCACTATAACCAAGTTTGATGTCTTACCTCTATATTTCACCGTATATATATTCTTCTATAAGTTCTAGAAAATAAATATTAGGATAGCATGAAGAACTTGATTATGAGCTTTATTTTTATGTCGAAGGATCCGCTATCTTTTTATCAGATTTCTAAGAGGCATCATGGTGTGATTAACCCCCAAGGAGTTAGAGAAAAATTTCCAGATATTTCTTGCAAAATGACCACTAACCATTATATGCTCAGCTGCATCAGGTAATGGATTATAACAACAATGGAAATCTAATGACTCATGTCTGAAAGAAGTCAACTTCTCATCAGTAGGTAATTTTTCTCTTAGTGCTCTCCATAAAAGAAAAGAACACTTAAAAGGAAAATACTTATACCAAGTATACCTATTTCTCATCACCTTATTTATGAGAGGTCTTATAAGGCTTCTGGCTGAGGAAACAGTGAACTTACCAATAGTAGTAGATGTCCAAATAGGCTGGTCAGCAACCCCTTCATGAAAATGAAGTTGTGTTTCCATGATCTGATGAACTATAACCAGAGGTAGCAACTGATTGCGCCTTTCAATATTCCATTCACCTTCCACCCATAGATGATTGAATTTGATGTAATTATATCTAATAGACTCCCCTATGTAGTAATAAAGAGGACCAACACCTAGCCAATCATCCCACCAAAACTTATAAGTACCATATTTTAATCTCCAATGAATGTGATTTTCAGCAATTTATTTGTTGTACATCATGTGTTTCCAAAATAGAGAGTTACTAGTATGCCAATTCTTTATAACAAGATGAGCTCTTTCACAATACTTATCTCTAAGAAAGTTTCCCCACAAGGTATCTTTAGATCTAAAAATCCACCACTGCTTAAATTGACGAGCAACACAAACATCATTGAGGTATCTAGTACCAATACCCCCTTCTTCAGTAGGATAACTAAGATTTCTCCATGAGGACCAATGATATTCCATCTTATTATCAGACCACCCCCAAATGAAATCAGCAAACAAGCTCAAAATTTATTTAAGAGTGGTACTAGTAGGGACTACTATTGATAGAATGTGAATAGAAAGAGACTGAAGCACATACTTAATAAGAGTTGGTTTATCCCTATACCTGAGAATTTTAGGATGCTAATCACTATTCCTTGCCTCTGCTTTAGAAACCAAACTAGAGTAATAAATGATTGTTTGTCTGCCTATGTCGATGGGGCATCCCAGGTAAGTAATTGGACTTATTTTCTGCTTGAAACTAGTTTCTTGCTTGATTCTATGGATGGTACTTCAAAATCCAATTGAGTGCAGCATGAAATGAATTTTGTCTTTGTTAATAAGGTGACTGAAAACCTAATCATAATCAGTAATTACCTGCATAATAAGTCTCAAACTAGCTATTTTCCCGGATGTGAAGATTATTAAAACATATGTAAAACTTATAGTGGTGTAAATTTCTGCTCCATAGTGAAACCATGATACAACTCATGATGGTGTAAATTGTTCAGCATTCTTAAAAGAACTTTCTCTCCCAAGATAAATAAAGCTGGGGAGAGGAGGCCGCCTTACTTTAAGCCTCTAGAATAGTGGAAAAATCCATGTTATGATCCATTGACTATCACTGAATCCCAATTTTTGGAAATGGTTCTTCAAATCACATCAATAATTCTCTCACCAAAACCTATTATTCTGAGCACCAAGTAAATAAAGGACCAAGAAACTCTATTGTAAGCCTTTACCATGTCTAGTTTAATCACAACATTACTGTTTTCATTAGGCTTCTTAATACCATGTAACATCTCTTATGCAAGCATAATACTTTCTGAGTTGTTTCTGCTCTAAACAAAACCAGATTTCTTAGGAGAAATCAAGATGGGCAAAATGGGGGTTAGTATAAGACTAATTAGCTTGGAAATAATCTTGTTAGTGAAGTTACTCAACCTTATGGGTGTAAACTCGGATAATTTATTAGTATGATCAACTTTGGGAGTAAGACCAAACAGGCATGAGAAAACTAGTTAGTCATAATGTTATCACAAAAGAAAGACTGGAGCACTTGTAGCAAGTCATGCTTAATAACATGCAAGCAAGTTTAAAAAGTTTTGACGTTCATGCCATCAAAACCTACTGCAGGATGAGGGCTCAAAGAGAATACCACTATCATAAGCTCTTCTAAGGTAGGGTCTTGTTTGAGCATGTTATTCTGATCATCAGTCACTAACCTAGGGATATAGTTGAGAAATTCTTCCAGAACAATCTCCTCTTTTCCAGTAAATATCCCTTGAAAATAGTCACATGCTGCTACAGCTATATCACTGTCACCTTGTACCCATTCACCTTCATTATTCTTTACTTTATGTATGAATAACTTATTCCTTCTTCTTCCAGTTAACGCATGGAATTATCTAGAATTATCATCACCATTCTTGAACAATTAAAGTTGAGCTTTTTACTTTAGAATGGAGTCTTCAAGTATCATAAATCTTATGTATTCAGCATTCAAATGATCCAAATTGATCCTATTTTTTTAAGTACTATTAAAAATCAGTTCAGCTTATGCATTTTTGACCTTCTCGTCATACCCCCTGACTTTAGCATAAATGTGACAAAATTCATTCTTTGGCCATTGACAAAGAGTGTTGGCCAGCCTTTTAATTTTCTGATGGAAAGGCCACATAGGATCTCCTTCACAGGGATTGTTCTAATAATTCTCTGCAGTTTTCAAGAAAGTCTTATACTCCATCCAGCAATTTAAAAATTTAAAGTGCTTGAAGTGATTTTGTTGTAAATCTTGCATTTCCAATATAATGGGACAATGATCTGAACCCACAGAAGAGAGGAGAGTATTGGTAGTGAGGGGTATCTTCTCTAGTGAATCATTTGTGACTAAATCTCTATCCAATCTCTTCCAAATTCTAAAATTTACACCTCTCGAATTAGACTAGGTGAACTTCTATCCCCTAAAACCAATGTCTGAGAGACCACAAGTTCTAATAACCCATATAAAATCAAAAAATTTTCTCATATTATAGGGAAAACCCCCCAATTTTTCATCTAAAATAGTGATTATATTGAAATCACCTACAGAAACTAAGGCTTATTTAGACAATAAAAATACAGCATTCTATCCCAGAGAGGCCTTCTCTAACTGTGTTGGCATTTTGAATAAACAAAAGTCATTATGTAGGTTTCACTCAACCCCACATGAATGATAACACAAGTGATTTTTTGCTCATTAGATTCTACAATATCACAGTTAATATCATGAGTCCAAAACATCCATATTTTTCCATTAGCATTGTAGCTACCTTGTCTATTTTTAATTAAATTCTAAAATTGTGGGGCTGAGAATTACTAGAAAAAGGTTAAAAAATGGTAATAAGAGAGAGATGATGGATATTAATAAGAGATTTGAGTCTTTTCATTGCCCCTTGAGTATTAATATCCCTGGTAATCCAAATGTGGTTGCTAATCATAATAGACCTTAGGCATGACACCTAGTGAGAACCCCTCTCTCACTGTTAGCAGACTTACTTCTGGAGAATTTACCTTGGTGTTTCTGTCCTCTTTGGGATTATCCTTGCTTGTCTGTAACTTGCTAAATTTCCTCATGAATACCTGTACCACAATAGGACCAAAAGCTTTGATAAAGTGTTTATTGTTCTGTTCTACCTCCTCATCTTCACCAATAGCTTCATTATCATAATCAACCTCATCTTCTAAATTAATAAGCCTATACTCATCCTGCATATCAGTAGGAATATAAGGAACAACATTTAAAGTACACATTTTTTTACAATTATCACCACTTGCAATAAGTAATCATGTGTATCCTTAGATAAAGCATCACTATTTATTGAAAAAGTTTAAAATTTTAAAATTTCTCCTATATGTTAGAAAGGATATCAGGTTTAAGGGGTTCCCCCTAAGAAAAGAATCAAAAAGAAAAATCGAGTGGTGGGTAAAGTGTGCTTCAATTGAATGGATAAAACAACAAAAATGAAAGTACAAAAATATAAAATATCTTTGTAATTTTTTAATTTAGTCAAACACTTGTGAATAAATAAAAAATACACATCCTATAGTGCACTTCACTCAAAATGAATTAAAATACTCCCACCCCACACATAAAATTATACTTTATCCCCAAAGTATAAATCAATTAAAAAATGATTAAAAATATTTCTTGAGGCCTCTAGTCCTAACTAGTATCGTATCAATTCTTTAGATTTCCACCATAGGGGATGGTGGATGACATGCTTATGATTTCATCATGCTCCTTAGCTTAGATCTTAGGTAATCAGATTTCACCTAACCTGTAAAAAAAAAAAAACAAAAAAACAAATGTGATACTACATAAATATATTAAATCTATTACAACAGGGGTTGTCTTCAAGCAATGCCTGATTTAATGTCCCAACACGACTCACATCACAATTATTATCTATGGTCTCTCGTTCTCTTTTTTATTTTTGACCTTAACTTTCTTCTTATCTTTACTCTACCAAAAATACCATCAAAATTTTCATCTTACTACTTTCCTAACCCCTTGTAGGATCACATGGAAACTTTTCAAGCTCAGGCATAACTATCAATTCAAGAAACTCTATGAGAGAGTTTGAAAAGGTAATTATAAGTTTGCAATGCTTCATCCGACCCTTATTTCCTTCTGTAGTTGTGATCATTCATAAATCTCTGTAGTGTGAGAGTAAGTTTACACTTTGACAACTACCTTTTAGTCATTTAGTATATTATTGAGTGAGGTCTCTCTAACATCTATTAAAGCTCCACTAGTAGACAAGAACAGATATCCCAATCTCATTGACACCCTATCATCTACCTCATTGTTAGGAGCAATCAAAGTAAGCAAGAATTATGAATGTACCAAACTCCTTGGGAGACCATCCAAATTCTTTGCCCATTTATAGCACAACTGATGTAGCCCTTGTAACACACCTTGGCTTTTGACCTATAGAAAAATTTCTAAGTTTTATTTTTGGACAATTGACGATTTGAGCATACTTGTTGTATGCTAAGATACGGTTTAGGGTCCCTCTCTCATATGGTAGCTAGTGTATGTTAGTTTTGGTTATGTTTAAGGTATGACTAGGCATCTTACTAGTTGTATGATAGGGTATGATGTGTTTACTGTTAAGTCGTATGATACCCTAGGTTTGGTCTAGATGATTCTGAGCAATGTATGATCCTAAGGGTACTTTTAGTATGTTAGGATATGAGTTAGTCCTTTTATGTCATATGTTGTTAAGTATGGAGGTCCAAAGTGATGCGTCGAGTACAAGATAAGGGTATCACTCTTACCCTAGGGTATAGTTTAGGGGGCATAGTCGTACCCTCAAGTAAGTTTTAAGCTTTTAAGATGAGGGTATTCTAGAAATTTCCCAATAGAAAACCTGTAAGTTACAACATCTTAAAATATATTGTGGCCTCTCATAACACATTATTAAAAGATCAAATAGTCCAAAAAACTCTCTAAACTCTCTCTTGAAGACTGGGGCTAGGGTTTTTTGAAGGTATTGATCTAGAGGCTCAAGGGTCAAGTTTCTTCCTTGAATCCTCTTGAATAAGGAATGCGACTCTTCCATCATTATTAGTCCATAAGTTTCTTTGATAGACAAAGGGTTTAAGTAACAAAGTTAAATGAATAAATGGTTGATTGAAAATGGTAATGACTTCAGGTATACTTGCATGTAGTGCTGGTATAATGATACCAACGAAGTGCCTTCTGTAAGTAATTGTCTTAATGGTCGTGTATATGAAATGGTGGTGTTAAATTAGGATTTAAAAAAACATGTGTAGCCAATTCATGAAAGTGGAGTTCGAAGAACTAAAACTACAATCAACGCTAGCCAATGTAGATGTCTTATGATTGGGTTTTTTAAGTCTCATGAATCAATATATTAAAGGGAGGTTTGAGCCCCCTTACTATATGTATTGGTGCTAAGTCTCCCATATAGGAATATAATGTTATAGATATTCTCTATTTTGTACGACTACATATACTGGGGACCTTAGAGCCAGGGGACAGATGGGCCTATAGAGCCCGTAAGTGCCTTGTTCTATAACGATCATGCTATATAGCCTAGGTTAATATTTTCAAAGTTCATGGTAATCTTGCTTCTTATCCAAGCATTGTTAATATTTATATATGTATACGTATTTATTGTATTTATTAATTAGTTTTGAATTTTTGGCGCTATTTTATACTTATCATTGAATTACATGCTAGCACTCCCACCGCTAACCTTCTCCAATGTTGTATCCCTATGCAATGTTGGTGTTTGTTATACTAAACCTTCTGCTCAATGATTAAACTCGAGAATACCTTGTATTGACTTAAAGTGATAAGATTCCATACTTTAGAAGGATTCATTTCTTGTTTTAGGTTTCTTATATTTTAATTAGCTTAGTCTTTGACATCAATTTTGGCTATGGTCGAGGGCATGTCTCGATCATATCTTTTTTATTATTTTGGTAAGAGGCTTGATAGAACTACTATAGGTTAGCATGAGCGATGTGGGTAGTGGTGTTAGCCTTGACATTGGTATTCATATGGGGGATCATACCGTATAACTATTTTTTATTAGTGATTATTCTATTTTATTATGGTATATAGGGACTAGGTTATTGTTTTTGTTTCAGCTATTGTTGTTGGTTTGGCATTATATGGTTAGACTTTTTTTGGTTGGCAATGTTGTTTGACCAATATTAATGTATTCATGTGGTTAATCATTCTATATTTTTATATGTTTGGGATTCATCCTAGGTAGGTTATATATTGGTTAGTTGGATTGGGTAGCGGGGCAATCTCTGATCTTTGTTGTGCTTGAGATGCCCATTATGACAAGGTGCTAGTTTGGGTTATGTAAGTTGGTATCAGAGACTAGGTTCATGTTAAATTAGGAGTCCACAAATCCATGTCGACTAGACTCTCTTTTAATAGTGTGTAGCGTGCCACACTCACAAGGGAGAGGCTACAAATAATTTAGGAATTTTTTACTTTCTTGTTGTTCTCTTTCGAGCAATAGGGTCTAAGGTCTTTGATTCTGCTGATTTCTTTTTCCTTGTATTTAAGATCATGCCTTGATAATCTGAAGCTCAAAGAAAATCCTCTATCCCAACAAAGGATAATGTTGATAGGACATGCTCTACTAAGGGGATCCATACTCGGTCTAGGGGATTAGTTCTTGATTATCCTAGAGTTCCACCGGACCACTCTAGTCTTCCATGGGATGATATGATAAATGTTGAGTATAATCGGTTGATCCATATAATTTCTTAGTTAGTCGCTTCTCACGCTGAGTGTGGGTTATCTGCTACTCCATATTTTGAGGCCACAAGGGTTAGCTAGTTCATAAGGTTGAATTATTTTACTTTAGTGTGTGTTAAGGTATAGGAGGATCCTCAGGGTTTTCTAGATGAGATGAAAAATATTTCCCTAGTTATGCATTACATGAATAAGGAAGAGGTGAATTACTGCTTACCAGCTGAAGAATATGGTGTACCAATGGTACGTGGGGTGAGATAGGGCAATGGGTGATGATGTATTTCTAGACTTCTTTTTTCTTAGGATTTTAGGTAAGCAAAAGAGGTGAAGTTCGTTAATCTTAAATAGAAGAGGATTTCGGTAAAGGAGTATACCTTGAAATTTCACTAGTTATCTCGTTATGCTGTAAAGATGATGTCTGATACGAGGGCATAAATATATAAGTTTTCTCTGGGTTGTCTTGTGAGTTGATCCTTAAAGTAAGGCTTAAGGACATGGATATCTCTAAGTTAGTTGTGCATATGTAGTAGGTAGAGAAAGAGAAAAAATATTTTAAGTTTTATGATAGACGAGGGAAAAAATTTAGCACTTCGAAGCAAAGTGGTAGAAATGGTGGTAAGTGCCAAGGATGAAATGGGGGAGTTCTAGTTCTTTTGCCATGGCTAATGCTCCTTACCCAATGCTATTGGGAGATAATTATTCATATCATGATGGTGGGTTCCAGGCATAAGGTGCCCAAACTCAAGCTAGTGGGGCATAGTCATCTCCATCCCACTCTTTTTGTAAATTTTATGGTCGGTGGAATTTGGGTTCTATGAGAAAGGTAAGAAGAGATGTATCTATTATGGTCAGATTGGTCATATGTTGTGTTACTATTGTGTTAGGATAGATTCTAGTGCTAACAAGCTTCCTGTTGGTCCTTTTTTCCCCCATGCTCCAAAGTGTGCTACTTCTCTATCTATTTGTGATTCTGGTATCAGCACTAGCTAGAATAAGTTATATTCTCTTTTGTGTCTCACTAGGATTTTGAGACATCTTCCGATATGATTAGTAGTATGTTGAAACTTTTCTCTAATTATGTGTATTATTTACTTTATCCAGGGTCTACTCTATCTTATGTGACCCTATTTGCGGTTTACTCATACCATATCATAGAGCCTGCAAGTTGATTTCCAAGGGTTGTTTGTACCATTTAGTATGAGTTAAAGATTTTAACTTAGAAGGTACTTCTATAGAATTGGTTCCTATGGTAAATGAGTTTCTCAAGGTATTCCTTGATGATCTTTGTGGTGTTCCTCCCGATAAGGAAATTAATTTTAGGATTGATCTTGTTTCAGACATCGTCCTATCTTTATCCTTCCTTATAGAATTCTCTAGTTGAGTTGAATGATCTTAAGAAGAAATTGAAGGCTCTCTTAGATAAAGGTTTTAGCCATCCTAGTGTGTCTCCTTGGAGTTCTTTTGTGTTGTTCGTTCTTAAGAAAGATAGTTTCTTTTGGTTTTTTTATTGACTACCAACAACTGGATAAGGTGAATAAAAAGAATAAGTATCTTATTCAAAGGATTGATTACTTATTTGATTAGCTTCAAGGTGCAAAGTGTTTCTCTAAGATTGATCTTAGGTTAGGTTATCAGTTGCTTAAGAATAGGGAAGTAGATATCCTTAAGACTACCTTCAGGACCTTGTATGGTCACTATGAGTTTGTAGTTATGTATTTTGGGTTGACCAATGCACCGACAATATTCATGGCTTTGATAAATAGGGCTTTTTTGTCAATTCATGGATTCATTTATCATTGTCTTCATTTATGATATCTCGGTCTACTTAAAAATGAGTCTGTTTTATATTATGGACCTTGAAGGATCAACATTTGTATGCCAAGTTTTCTAAGTATGAGTTTTTGTTGAAGGCCGTTACTTTACTTAGTCATGTTATCTCTAGAGAAAGGATCAAGGTTGATCCATAAAAGGTTACAATGGTTAAGAAGTTAACTAAACCAGAGATTCCAACCGATATTTAGAGCTTCTTGGGATTTCTTGGTTACTATAGGAGATTTGTGGAGTGTTGTTTTTTACTATAGATTCCTTATTAAACCAGTTGACCAAAAAGAAGGTCAAGTTCTTGTAGTCAGATGCATGTGAGGGTAGTTTTGAGAAGTTGAAGGATAAGTTGACTTAAACTATAGTTTTTACCATACCCAAGTGTAATTATAGCTTCATAATATATTATAATGCTTTTCTTATTAGACTTGGTTACGTGCTAATGTATCATGGTAGGGTGGTAGCCTATGCTTCTTGGAAATTAAAAGTTCATGAGAAGAACTACCCTACTCAAGACTTGGAGTTGTTAGCAGTGGTAATTGCTCTGGAGATTTATCATTATTATCTCTATAGGGTTCATGTCGATATCTTTTCTGATAAAAATATCCTATAATATGTGTTTACTTAAAAAGAGTTAAATTTCAGGCAAAGGAGATGGGTAAATCTGCTGAAAGACTATGATCTAAGTCTTTACTACCATGCAGGTAAGGCTAACATAGTTACTGATGCTTTTAGCAGGTTATCCAAGGGGAGTATAGCTCATGTGGATGAGGATAAGTGGAATTTAGTTAAGGAAATTAATCATTTGGTTAGTCTTAGAGTTCATCTCACGAACTCTTAAGATAGTGGTGTGTTTGTACATTAGGTATCATAGTCATCTCTTGTTGTTGAAATAAAGGAAAAACAAGTGTTGGATCATTTCTTGATAAAGAGTAAGAGTAATATGGGCCAGGAAAAGGTTGTTGATTTTTTGATTAGTGGAGATAGTATATTGAGATACTAAGTTAGGCTATCTGTTCCCAATGTTGATGTATCGAGGAAGAGAATTTTAGCACAATTTTATGGATTTCATTATGCTATTCATCCCGATTATAAGAAGATGTATCAAGATGTTAAGGAATTCTATTGGTGGAATAATATTAAACCAGATGTAGCTAACTAAGTGGCTAGGTGTATGGTGTGTCATCATGTAAAAGTTAAGCACATCAAACTTGAGGGCTTATATGAAGAGATTAAGTTTACCAAATAGAAGTGTGAGGTAATTATTATGGATTTCACTACTGGTCTTCCTTAGCCTCAGAATCAATGTGTTTCTACTTGTCTCATTGTGGTTAGAATGACAAAGTTCGTTCACTTCTTGCCAATAAGGACTAGTTATTCGGTGAAGGAGTATGTTATATTATATTTTGTGGAGATTGTAAATTTTCATGGTAAGGACTAGTTATTCAGTGAAGGAGTATGTTAAATTATATTTTGTGGAGATTGTAAATTTTCATGGTACTCCATTCTCATCTTATTTATTAAAGTTATTTTAGAAATATTTAGGAACTAAGGTGTGCCGTAGCACTGCTTTCCACCTACAGTCGGATAGACAAGCATAAAATACCATTCGGACATCAAAAGCTATGCTCCATGCTTGCTTGACTGACTATGGTTGTCTTTTCTAGACCATTTGTCTTTAATAGAGATTGTGTATAACAATAGTTATCATTCTAGAACCGGTATGGCTCCTTCTAAGGCATTGTATGGTAGGAGATGTCATTCTCTTATTGGATGGTATGAAGTTGGTGAAGGTAAGTTGTTTGGTCCTGATTTGGTTGACCAAGACTTTGAAAAGGTGAATGTTATTCATGATGGTTAAAAGCCGCACAACGTTGCAAAGAATCCTCTACGAATATAAGGCATATAGAGTTGGAGTTCAATGTTGGTGATTAGGTATTCTTGAATGCATCTCCTATGAAGGTAGTAATGAGGTTTTGTAAAAAGGGGAAGTTACTTTCTTAGTATGTTGGTCCATACTTGATTTTAAAAATGGTTGGTAACATTTCTTACGAGTTAGAGTTGCATCTATGTTTAAGCTTCATTCATTCGATTTTCAATGTTTCCATGTTGAGAAAGTGTGTGGGTCATTATTCATCGGTTCTTCCTTTAGAAGGGTTGGGAATCTTAGATTCCTTATCTTATGGGATAGTTCTGATTGAGATCTTGGATCGTCAAGGTTGTTGGTTGAGATAAAAGGATGTGGCTTTCATAAAGGTATTTTGGAAGAACCAAAAGGTTGAATAGGCTCTTGGGAGGTGGAG
This sequence comes from Capsicum annuum, assembly GCF_002878395.1. NCBI lineage: Eukaryota > Viridiplantae > Streptophyta > Magnoliopsida > Solanales > Solanaceae > Capsicum > Capsicum annuum. The sequence continues at coordinate 96,013,597 of NC_061115.1, forward strand.
GAGGATTTTCATTTATTCCTTGCTCCAAATATTCGTTCGGAAGGTATATGTTCTTCATCACATCTTTATTTTCCAACTTAGCTAAATAAAAGGTTGATTTCCTTGAATCCTTGTTTTCTAACATGGTTAAAGGTTTGTTTCAAGTGTAATAATTTGTTAACTCATGCTTGTTCTTACCTTACCAGTCATTTAATGATGAATGATCCAAGTAGTGGAGAATTGAAACACCTTAGCTTTTGACCATTAGAAAAATTCCTGAGTTTTAGTTTCTGGGCAACATATGATTTGACCATACTTTTCATATGCAAAGATACGATATAAAGTCCCCATCTCATATGGTAATTTGTGTTGTTTGGTTATGTTTTGTCCAAAGAATGACTTGGCATCTTACTAGTTGTATAATAGGGTGTGAGGTGTGTGTTGTTAAGTCATATGATGCCCTAAGTTTGGCCTAGATGATTCTGACCAAGGTATGATACTAAGGTACTTTTTATATTATAGGATACGAGTTAGTCTATTATGTTCGAGTGTTGATTAGTATAGAAATTAAGGTGATGTCTAGGGTACGAGATAAAGGTACCACTCAAACCCTAGGGTACAATTTAGGGTGTATGGTCGTACCCTAATGCTTAAGTTTTCAACTTTTAAGATAAGGGTATTCTGGACATTTCCCATACTACAACCGTTAAGTCCTTATGTCTTAAAACATGCTGATACCTCTCATAACACACTATTGAAAGATCAAACACTCCAAAACACTCTGTACACTCTCTCTTGAAGATTATGGCTAGGGTGCTTCAATGTTGTTCATCTAGAGGCTCAAGGGTCAAGTTTCTTCCATAACTCTTCTTGAATAAGGCATGTGACCACTTCTCTCATTGTTAGTTCATAAATATCATGTATTTTAATGCGTGATTATGATGCTTAAGTGGTGGTTTTAAAAACAAAAATTGACGGTTTTCTGGTATGTAGTTGAGTATTGTTTACTCTTTGTTTAAGTTTGGTTTATACATGTATTTGATGAAGGTTTGCATAAGTGGGTTGTCGGTAATCATGGTTTAACAAATTGGACATGGGCTACCCTAAACATGATGGTTTTTGCCTTGATTTTGGTCTTGACAAAAGTATGCCCTAAAAGTGTTTGTAAAAATGCCTTAGAGAATAAACTAGTCACATGATAATGGTGTTTTGAACTAAGGCTTAGCCTAAATAATAAGAATGGTGGTAAATGGATTCATAAAGACCTTGTTGGAAATGTAATGATCTAAATGGTAACCTTATTGGTTTAATTAGTTGAACGGGTTTGATTCCCTAAATACTAACCTAATTTATGTCTTTGATAGACAATGGGTTCGAGTCCTTGAATTATGAATTGCATAAATGTCTTTGAAAAAGAGAGCTTGATTCGCAATGTCAAATGAATGAATGGTTCATTAATAATGGTAATGGCATGTGGTATACTTCCAAGTAGTGTTGGTATGATGAATCAACCAAGTAAATTGTGTAAGTAATTGCCTTAATGGTTGTGTATGTGAAATGGTGGTTTTAAATTTTGCTTTAAAGTGGGATGTGTAGATGGGCCACGAAAGTGTAGTATGAAGTACTAACACTAGAAAAACTATGCTAGCAAATATAGGTTTCTTATTACTGGGTGGTTTGAGTCCCACAAATAAACATATAAAATGGAGGTTTGAGTCCCCTTTACTACATTTATTGGTGCTAAGTAACCTTGATTATGTTGGAATGTTTGAGTCCCCTATATCGGAATATATGGTTATGGATATTCTCTTGTTCGTGCATCTACATGCACTAGGGCACTTCCGGCTATGGAAGAGCTGGGCCCATATAGCCCGTGGGTACATTGTTCGATAATGGTTATGCTACACAACACAGGTTAATGTTCTCAAAGTTCATACTAATGTTGCTCCCTATCCTAGCATGATATAATTTTGTATAAATATATATGTATCTATTGTATTAGTTATACACATTGAATAATTGGTTTTGAACTGTTGGTACTAATTAATCCTTATCCTTGAGTTACATTCTAGCACTCCAACTGCTAACTATCTTCGATGCTATATCCTACCGCAATTTAGGTGTTGGTCATACTACACCTTCTACACAGTGATTGGACTTCAGAACAACTTTTGTTGACATGAAGTGGTTAGATTTCATACTTTGGAAGGATCCATTTCTTAATTCTAGTTTCTTATGTTTACATTGGTTTAGTCTTTAACATTAGTTTTGGCTATGGTCGGGGCCATGTCCCGACCAGATATTGTTTTGATTTCAGATATAGGCTTTATGGAACTACTATGGGTTTGTATTGACGGTGTAGGTAGTGGTGTCAACCTTGGCATTGGTAGTTGTATTGGGCTGATACCGTCTGACTGTATTAGATTTGTGATTGTTCTATTTTGTTATGGTAGATATGGATTTGGTTATTATTTTTGTTTTGGTTATAGTTGTTGGTTTGTCTTTGGATGGTTGAACTTTTTTGGGTTGGTCATGGTCTTGGACCTATCATAAAGTTTTCATATGGTTAATCATTCTACCTTGTTATATGTTAAAGATTCATAAAACCCACGGTAAACGTAGATTGGTTGGATTGGGTAGCGGAGAGATCTCCAATCCTTGTTGGCTTAAGATGCCCATTACAACAAGGCCTTGGTGTGAATTATGTCACCTTGTCTTCCCTAAACCTAATGTTTTAAACACAAAAATGGGCATCAATTTCCCGTAAATCACTTATATCATAAACAATATCGCTTTTAATAGTTATATGGGGAGGGTGAAACTCCCAATGTCCTTTATTTTTTTATGCATCTTACTCATAACCATAGAAGTGAACTCTTCTATATATGTTATAGTTTAAATATCACTAAGCCTCATTTTGTTCGTCACCACATTTTTCAGGCACTTAGCATATTCAGGCATTTCCGGCAAAACTTCTAACCAAGCAAAGTTAATGTGAACTACTCTAAATGTGTCAAAGAACTTGTTAAAAAAAGTGTCCTCTTTAGGTTTCTTATGCTTTGGAGGGAATGATGGTGGTGGTCTATATTGATATTGCTCAATGGACTTTTTAGTCAGGCACTCAAACTTCTTTTTGTTAGCTTCTTTGGACTCAAATTGATTTTTAGTCTATTTAGATATTATCAAATCTGCTTGTACCTTGTGATTATTCTTTAGAGTTGCATCAATAAAATTTATACCTTTCCTCAATTTGATCACCATAACTTGATTAAATTTTGATTCGTATCACTAGGTAAACCCCCTTGAGGTCTTGTGTTCTGCCAAAGCTAACTTGACCATCACATTTTAAAATTATTTTAAGCTAATTACTAATGTCTGATCTCTGTATCCATTGTTCTTGGTTGTACAAAATAATTTTCAAAGTGTTTTTTTATTGCAAGCCTTAGCATTGTCCTAAATATCGTGTTGCTACTGATACTTCTGAGGTTGAACCTTATTATTGCCCTTAGAGTAGTTGGGCTGACTCTGCTAGTTATAATTATAGGCAGTAGCATAATTTTGATTCTCTTTTTGTGCATTTCCTATAAATTTACTGACTCTAAATTTTCTCCACACAAGTCTGCAGAGTGTTCACTGCTACTATAAATTTCACATCAAGTCTACACTTGCTGAACTAGATTAACTAGGCTTGAGGTTTACCCATACTCAACTTGTTAAGTGAGTAATTATTGGTTTTTGAAAATAGGATAATTGTGCCGCCAATGTTGTGATACTATTTACTTCAATCATATTTGTAGGCTTCTTTACCATACTTTTGGATATATAACCCTACCACACTAGATTACCTTGTGCGATACGATTAAGTAGAGTATACAACTAAGTAAAGTAAACATTCTCAACAAAAGTATGATCTAGTACTTCACGGGTTTGTTGGTGACGCGTGAAATCTATGAGAAGGGACTTGAATCTCTTCCATGCACGATACAAATTTTCATATGGCTTCTTCTTGAAACTCAAGATCTCACTCTTCAACATTGCAGTTTTCATAGATGGCAAGTATCAAATGAGGAACTTCTTTGCCAAGCCATACCATGTTGTGATTGAATTTGAAGGTTCTACCTTCAACCATTTTTTTCTGCTCCCAAGAGTAAGAACAGGAAAAGAGTGAGCCTCGCATAGTCTATGGTGAATTCTATGGGAATGAATGTGTCGTTAATCATCAAAAATTTCTAAAGATGAACTTATGTATCCTCTTGTGGTAGGCTTATGACCTTCTCACTTGCGTGCACTAATTGCACCATGTTTTTTCTACCTTCTATGTAAGCACTGCAGATATTAGGCAATGCATTAGTTTTGTGTAGGATTGCCACATCGTGCACTATCCAGGTTGTTCATCACCCATGGCTGCATGAATGGTCTTAACTTGTTGAACTTGTGGGATTTGATAGATAATTGTTGCTTCTCTCATCAATTAGTTCAAGTATTACTTAAGTTTGGAGTGTTGTTTTGCTTATGATTCAAACCTTTACCTTCAAATTTAGTAGCTAAGACCAAGTTGTTAACACTTATAATAACAAAATAGTAAGACTATAAATTAGAGTGTTGCAAATATTTCTATTTTTTCATGTCCTGGACAACAACATCAAAATCTAGTTAACATCAAGCTTCACACTCAAGTGTACATGGAGGTGCAAGTAATAAACTGGATCTTTCCAACTGACTATTAACCCCACTGGGACTTAGCATTTAAAAAGAAATCCAATTCAACTATTTCTAATAATGCTAAATGAGCATGATTTGTAACCAAAAAGAGTTTAAGTTTTATTATGCTAAAAGTGACAATGAACAAATAATGGAAATTAGAAGTGGTGTAAACAATAACTTGGAGAGTTCTAGGGACAACACACGTTGAACAAGAATTAAAAGTTATACAATCATGATGGTCAATTTAGCTATTTTGGTTGTTCATTCAAGGGGTTAGTATAAGAATTATGGTTTCCCAAGTCTCTAATCGCTTATTTAAATTAGCATCACAACTACATTGTTAAGAGGGGATATGGGAATTATTTCAAATGTATTTGTATTTCATCCTGTATTTGATCCAAATGGGGAAAATTAGGTATATTACTACCCTAATTGTGAATCTTATCATTAGTTCATCTAAAATACAAAAATCCATTCATTATGTTCCACATCCTAATCTAATATTACTCCATCCAGGCTTACAAAAGAAATATGGAAATATTCAAAACATCAAAATGTATAATAGTAAATACAAGAACATAAGAACAACCAAATATGATATTTAAAATTAACCAACCTGAGTGTAAGCTAAGAAAATATATTTGTAGTTGCAATCTAGAAATAGGGTGTTTATCTACTCATGGTCATACAAAGAAAGACTATTGATTAATCCATAAGTAAAACTAAAAGAAAATAATAAGTTAAAAGAATAAGAAAAATTTATATATCAATTTAGGTCGTCCATAATCTTCCACATATCAAATATAAGCATTAACCCCTTTGACCTCAACTCAAAATAATGAAAACCCCAATTTTAGACTTTGGGAAGGGGTTGCATTGCATGGCCTATAGCACTATATTTAAAAAGTGTGATTCTACAAGAAGACTCAATACATGGTATTTTGACTTAGTTTTAGATCCGAAGCATAAAAATGCAATATGAGTACAGTTATTTTTGTGATAATCTATAGATTACTATTTTTGATAGCTTGACACCGTGTACCTACTTTACAGAAGGGGAAATCATAAATTTAGTGGACTTTATCGGACTTTCTTCGATGTCCAGGTAGGCTAGGCTTATCTTTTTCTTATATTGGGCTTAATTATAATATTTACATGATATTATGCTAGTTTTGAGAAGGGAATTAGGTGTTGGATGCATAGTTTGTGTTATTCAAATTATTTAGTCGACAAAAGGACTTTTATTAGGAATAATTGACTGAACTACTCATCCTTTAGGACGAATTACTATCTTAGGAATTAATGAGGCTTATTTACCATCTTGTAATGAAATGTGATACCTTAGCCTAGTATGGGATAGAACTTGCCTTAGAACAAATTATTGAGCTTAGATGTAGGCCCCTACGACATTCCTCAGGCCATGATTACTATTAGTTCCCTTGTAGACTCAATAGTGCTTGCCCATTATTTTAGTTATATTCATAATTCCAAGGAGGTTTTGATATATGACAGTTTATTCTAGAAATGTGTTCTGGGGATGATATAACTGGTTTAAGTCGGGTTATTTATGATATTAAGACCAGTTTAAATCTAGAAGAATTACCAATACTACTTCCAAATCAAGTCTGAGAATGATGATATTAGTTTTAACTCAATCCCAACATTGAGAGGCTATTTATGAGGATTATCAAATCAGTTAGGAAAGACCTACGATTATGGTTTTGAGATATGGATAGTTGGTGTAATTATTGATATTATTTCTTTTTGATTTTATCCATTGGGATTGGGTGTCCTATATTTCATTATTTACTTTTACTATGTCTTCTGGTCTTATTAGGGCCCAATTCTGTAGGGGTAGCTATGTTTTCCTTATTATTATTATTACGGTCATTTACATTCATTAATTGGAGCATTATTCTAGGTTTGATCTCTTCCCCTTGACTTAGCTTTCTTACTATACATTTTATGGTATTCATATTATGATTTAGATTAGTTGGTCGATGATGCCTACTAAGTACCCAAGGCTTTGGTACTCATACTACACTTTTGTACCTTTTTGCTGTAGATTTGAGTATAAACGCTGCCTTTGATGCAGTAATTATATTTGTTAGAGTACAAAGATAGAGTAAGCTCTTGGAGATGGATTTTACCTTTTCTCCATCTTCTATTTTTGGATACTCTTTAGATTAGAGGCTCTTGTACCGACCTTACTAGGTTATGGGATGGCATTTCTCCTCTTTTATTTCTCTTTCATTATATTATTTTTACTATTCTTTGTTTCTTTTAATTCATTTTCTTGCACATTTCTTGCATTTAATCTCTTTTTACCGATTGGCCTATTACTTATAGTTTCTACTATGGTTTGGCTTACTAAATTGTGGGGTAAAGTTGGTGCTATTATATCTCAAGAAATTGTTTCATTACATGGTGAATTACAATATCATGGATAAATAATTATACCCTAACCTTAAGGGGTATGGCACATGGCCCCCTCTCATGCTATGGTGGGTGCAGTTAATGGCTACCTCCACAAGGAGAGATCTCGTCCAATCTTTATTCTCTTCTTCTCGTCCACTTCTTTCTTGCTTTCCCATATCATGTGGCTTATGTGTAGGATTAATTTAGTTAAAATATCTTCTCCAATGGCCTTCTAAAACCATTCGTATCAACAATTGGTCCTTACAACACAATAACGCTCATCAAAGTACAATAGAACAAGCATAGCCTACGCTAACCTAACTAGTTTTCTTATCTAAATTCTATTTGATCATTTTGACTCTTCACTTGTTTCTAATCGAACATAAATGATCTAAACATGAAAATTTAGCATAAAAAAATACACAAATAAAACTTTATACTTTGCTAAGCACATCAAGGTATCCTCAAACCTAAGCTAAATGCACGTAGATAATGACACTTAGGCGTATAATTACGCTTAAGATCACATAACATAGGTCTCTCACATATGACAACAATTTGATTAATCATCTAAGAAAATATTTTTGACTTTTAATTCTCTTGATTTGAACATGAAATTTTCCCCTCTTTCTTCATTTATGATCTTATACAAATGACTGAAATTTCCTTTCCTATGATTTTATAGAAGATGTATATGATATTTTTTTGGTGTTTATACCTCCCTAGGATCTCCCACCATTTTTTCTCCCTTGGTGATCTCAAATTTTGATGTGAGGGTTGCTTACAAGTCAAGCATCTCCTATTTTACCCTCACCATGCACTTGTAATACTATTAACTTCAATTTTTTTTCTTATGCTTAACACTTTAAACTTTATCTTCACACTTTCCTTTATGTTTAAGAATGTACCATATTTTCATACATTTTTAGGAAGAAATAATTTCTTTATTGTTTTAAACTTTTTCAAAACTTTTGCCTAATATAATGCACTAATCCTATTAGCTACACGTTGTTGGCACCCGATACCATTGCTAGCACGAGAAAACCCATGCATGACGGGGGACATAGGAATTTATATAGCATATATGAAATACATAAGTAAAACATGTGTGGCATTTTGTAGGAAAATATACTTCACCCATGAATAATAAAACGTAAATCTTACTACTACACTGTCTATGAAACATCTAAATAGGAGATAATAATGTCTGCCGAGATAAGGCTCTAGCATACCTTAAATAAATCAAAATCGTACAAATGAATCAAGAAAAGAACCTAGTAAGTATGGAGGTTTCACCAATATCTAAGAGGCAAGAAGTTAGTGTGTATCAGGTCATGAGCATGTGCACCTAAATATGCATTTAAAATAATGTAGCACCAAGTGGGTAACTTCATCTTATGTTTTATATGTAAAATAGCAAGAGAAACCGTAGCATACATATATATATATATAGTAGTTTCAAACAATATTGATAATCAAGAAATGAATGAAATGTATGTTTGAATCATAGTTATTTTATAGTTTGGTATTTTAACATTTTTAAGTTATCTATAGGAAAATGGTGCACCAAAATAGAACACCATATGAACACATGGACCCTGATCTTTGTCATATTAGCTTATCCATCCTATACCTTTCTAGGAATAAGTAATACATGAACATTTGCTAGCAAGTATCCACAATAAGACCTTTTTGAATAGATGAAGGTATAGACCGAATTAACGAAATAATCCCTAACCTATATAAGCAAATATAGTTTTAAATATTTTTCATTTTCACATATGCTATCTATGCTAGCCATCTAACTCCATTAAGGTTGTATTGTTACTCTCTTTAGTATCTTTTGACTCATGATCATAAGTTAGCCGGTTTAGGTTCATGTCCATGGGTTAGCCACATTAGGCGTATAATACTGAATAACCATTTTAGGCTCATAATTACAAATTATATTATTCATTAGCATCATAGAATATTTATGGAAGATAAAATAATAGTTCATTATGGCATGGTTCATAAACAAAAGATCTTCAAAAATTGTATGGAGAATAATTCTTTTGGAATGTTCATATTATTTTAGCATAACTTATGGTTAAGGAGTTTGCATAATCATATCTAAAGAATATTCATTAGAATACATCTCATAATTTAATAAGTCATGAGTAAGGATATTTCATACCATAATCAATAAAATAAGAAAATTCAGAAAGACATCACTATTTGGGGTTCATAAAGATCATGGACTTGTGATTTTGTTATTAAATTGAAAAATCATCAAACATTATGCATAAGACAAAGATCCCATAACGTTGATTAATAAATTTGAATTTTTAAGCTAGATCCATAAAGATAAATAGGATAAGTTATTCATGAAGGGTAGATGTCATGACCCGAGACTATCCTCATGTGTGAGAAGATGCTAACATATTTGAGGCTTTTAACTAAGAATAATTGGAAAGTCTGAAGCAAATTTTGTCATTTTTGATTGTTTTATGTTTCATTTTGCAGTAGTAGCTGATATGATAGAGAACAAATAAGAATGGAAAAAAGAAGTTGAAATCTGAAGAAAAATGTGGCTGACGACAAGTGTGACAAGTCGCCAGACCAGTGATAAGCTACAAGCTTCATCATTAGCAGTAAATAGAGAATTGGCCTAAGTTAAAAACTCTTATTATATTTTGTGATAGGTCGTCAAGGAGCTGATAAGTCATAAAGATTGTCGTCAGCCTAAGGCAGTATTGGAGAACTGAAGAAGAGCCTTGATGATATTTTGTGATAGGTCATCAAGGAGCTGATAAGTCATCACGATTATCATCAGTCGTAAGCGGGAAGAGCCAAAACTAAAGAAGGAGTTTACGACATTTGTGATTAGTGGTCAGCCTCTTAATGGGTTATCACAAATGTCGTCACTTAATCCAAGGGATTTCTGAAATTTTATTATTTTGTTTCCTTGTTTAGGGTAAACTATTTAAAGCCTTATTAAGGGTTTTCTTGGAGAGGCCCACACATTGACTTTTGACAATACTTTGATATTTTCTCTCTCTAATTTCTTGGCTTGAAAAAACAAATACTTTGAAGAGATTATTATCATTATTTTAGGATTCTATTTGTGATCTAATCTGCGATTCACTAGTTATTATTCTTCTTGTGGTAAGTTTAACTTTCAAAGAATGAATACAACTCGTTATTTAGATTTTAGATTTATGAGTGGCTAAATTCCATTAATCTGAATTATGGGATCTATGGTTAGGGTTTGACAAAGTGCTGAGTGATCTAGATTTGAAAGGGCATTAAACTTCTTGATAATTCTTAGGTTTTAATTAACGTCTGTTGGTTTCAAACAATATATTAAACCCACTTTTTATTTTCTTGAGAAAGAAATCAAATATAGTGGGAAGTGAATTATCAACAGGGACTTGAAAATACTTTGTTTAATAATCAGCGCTGCAAAAAGGTTGGTTAACCTGAGGTAAAATATGGGTTGTGAATATAAATACTCTAAGTCTGAGAGGATTAGGTAATAAAATTCTTAAGTAGGTCAAGAGACAGTTAGGCATAACTTCGATAAAGATAACTTGTTTTCCTATCTACTGTGAGAATCTTGAACTACTATTAGCATCTGTGAAGTACCAAAACCCCTAGTCAACATAATTCTGGTGTTTCATAAATTCTTGATTACGAACACTTAAGTTAAAGTAACCAACTATTTATTGGCTAATCTCCAAAATCCCTATTTTATCTTTTTGTATGATCTGTTTGAATTCAACTTATAGCTATAGTCTCAAATTAGTTTAATCACCACTCACATTGTTCCCTCTGAATTCGACCCCGACTCCAAAAGTTGGGTAAATATATTAACAAGGACCGCCTTGTACTAAATTGAAGTGTAAGTTGAGCGTTATCAAAAATGGCCCGTTGCCAAGGAACAATTTGGTGGATTTAGCTGGTTTGCAATTTTAGCCTACTTAAATTACAATATGTAAATATTTGTTTTTAGTTTTCTTTTATTTTTTGTGTTAGGTAGATTTTTATTTTATTTTACTTATTACTATGGCATCATGCAATTAACATTAGCTTGGTGGTTGGAAATCTTATCTTGATAATCCATGTCCATATTGTGATCGACCTCACTTTTGGTAAGATTGTAGTTATGCTCCCTAGAGAGAGATGTGTTCTCCATCTCCATCCTACCAGGAGTATAATTGTTCTTTATGTGCTCGTCAAGATGGACATTGAAGTGATTTCCCAAATGCCCCCTCCCTCCATTATGCTAACCAAAATTCCAGTTCTTCTTATGATTTTGATAGGTCTTTTAGTTCAAAAAAGAAAGAATGAATCACCAAATAGAGTGGCATTGAAGATATACTTTAACTAATTTTGGATTGTATGGACACAACAAATGATATCATATATGATATATGTCAAGACATTAGGGCATTTAACAAGAAAAAAGAAAGGATAGGGGAGATGCATATCGAGGTCAATCATCAAAAGCACTCTTCTACATTATGTTTAGATGATATCTTATATGTGGAATCATTTAGACTAATCGAAGAGTGTGAAGATGTGGAGAAGGAATCCTATAGTGATGTTGAGCTTGATGTTGAGCAACCCTTGGTGATTTCCCAACCAATCGAACCATTCATGAACGAAGATGCCAAAGATAAGGAAATGGTACTAGAGTCAAAAGAAGAAACCAAGCACAATTCTTGTAAATATTATAGTCGATTTTGGGGTAAATATACTATTATGGATGCTACTCCCAAACTGAGAGTTAGTCCTTATTTGAACCACTTTTCAACATTATGCTTGGTGGATGTGATGAAAGTTGAATCACCCAAGAAAATAATAAATTTTGAAAATGAGGAACAAAATTACTACATTTTGGAGTTTATAATTCCAAAAGGGTATACTACAACCCCAATCTTGATGGCCAAGAATCTTAAAGATCGATGTCCATTTAGTGGATTTTTAAGATCCTTATATAGCCCAATGAGCCCACAAAGTTTGATGCAAAATTAGGCAAGCGGTTCAAGTCTTCGAAGTGGCACGATAGAACATTCCTTATGATGTCCTCATATTTGCCCAACGGACCTAAAAGATATGAATATCGAAAGATGGGCCGACAATTCAAATCGCCAAAGTGGAGGGATAAAGGATGACTAAATATTGTCGAACCGCGACACTAAATTAGGAACATTTTTGGAGACAACCTAAGGTATTTTTTTGTTTGTATTCATATTATGTGATTCACATCAGATCTTAGCACCCATGGTGCCACAGGTATGTTTCTAACTCTCTCATTTTGGTTTAATGCATTGGGGATATTGCATGATTTTAAGTTGAGGGTGGACTACTTGAGGGTGTTGATGTCCTCTTGGGGTTTTTGTTGCCATGCCTCTTTTTCTCGGAGTCTTGTTCCTAATAGACCCGGCATGTTTAGGCATTTGGTGTTTGTTTTGTGATGTGTTGTGGTTAACTAAATGAAAAATAAGTATCTAGGACAATTGGCATATTTTTTTTATTTTTCTTGGAATGATAAATACCTCTCCAATTGTCTATCAGGCAACTGTGTGATGAGCATCTACATGTGACTATTGTGAATCTTTTTATGGTATTAGTATTAGGGACATGATAATCACTGCTAATAATTGCATGAACTGAATAGGTAGTAGCTTGTGATGTACCTTTGTGCCGTGTGTGTGTGAGATGATACCAAGTTCCTGTTGTATGTTAAATCCAGAACTTTCCCGTTTGGTCTTGCCTTGTTTGTAAGATAGCAGTTCGGAAAGGATAATAGGCCATTGTTCATTTTAGTCCACTTTTAGCCTAAATGACCTTCCATGTGTGAATAATATCCTTTAATCCTGATTTTGAGCTTGAATGCCTATTTTTTTTATTATACCTATCACCGTCCCATTTGTATCATAATGAACCTGTTTTAGCCCTGATCCTCCTTGGATATTATGCACTTTCACTTAGAAAAATATCCTAAGTTGAGGGTGGCTATCATAGGGGAGCGTGATGTAAAGTGAGTATTAAGAAGGGTAATGAACAAATATATATATATATATATATGCAAGGCTGGGTGTGGTAGAAAAAGAATGAGAAAAGAAAAGTTGTGCAAAAGAGAAAATGATTGATTAAATCACCACACCCATCCTGAATTTGCTTAATCAAGAATGGGAGAAATAAGGTAAAGGTTGACAAGTGAAACCCCCTAAAAAAACAATAGTGTAGTGCCAAGAAGGCTTAGTTATTGTAAATATCCTCGCGTATCTTACCAGCCCTAAGCCTACATTACAAACTGAAGAAAATTCCTATAGTGATCCTAACTTAACTGTCTGAAAGTTTCGGTAAAGAAAATAAGGGCAAGCTTATGGTATTTGGCATACATTGACTAGGACTTCTTACTGAGAGTAATTGTCTCTTGACCGTCCCTTCATTTATATGCTTGATTTCACATATGAGTGAGGAGGGACTTCTTTGTTATAAGGGCACATCGGTGGCATTGCTAGTTGCCAACTTATTTGGGTATTGTAATTTGTATATAGGCATGGTCATTGTTGCTAAGTTGATGCCATATCTTTATTCCTTTCTGTCACCTTGTTGATCTTGATTGATATACATAGGTGGGTTTGAAGTGATTGAAAATGGAGAGAGTAATGTGTTTTGAACTAAAATTGATGATCAACTGTCATAGGTATCTTACGTGTCTCTTAGTTAAGCATTGAAATATTGTGTTTTAGTTGCTTGAGTACAAGCTATTGTTTTAAGTTGAGGGTGTTGTTGTGTGACAAGATGCTAACATATTTGAGGCTTTTAACTAAAAATAATTGCAAAGTCTTAAGCAACTTTTATCATTGTTTATTATTATATGTTTGATTTTGCAGTAGAAGCTGATATGATAGAGAACCATCAAGAATGGAAGCAAAGAAGTTGAATTCTGAAGAAATCTTAAGAAAAGTGTGGTTGACGACATTTGTGATAAGTCGTCAACCCGTGATAAGCTATCAACTTCATCGTCAGTAGTAGACATAGAATCGGCCTAAGTTGAAAGATGTGATGACATTTTGTGATAGGTCGTTAAGGAGCTGATAACTCGTCAAGACTATCATCAGCCTAAGGTAACACAGGAGAACTGAAGCAGAGCCTTGACGACACTTTGTGATAGGTCATCAAGCAGCTGATAAGTCATCATGATTGTCGTCAGCCTTAAGTAAGAAGAGGCAAAACTGAAGAAGGAGTTGACGACATTTGTGATAAGTCGTCAGCCTCCTAATAGGCTATCACAAATGTCATCACTTAATCCGAGGGATTTATGAAATTATATTATTTTGTTTGCTTATTTAGGGCGAACTATTTAAAGCCTTGTTTAGGGTTTTCTTGGAGAGGCCCATACATTGAGTTTTTACAATACTTTGATATTTTCTCTCTCTAATTTCTTGGCTTAAAAAATAAAATACTTTGAAGAGATTATTATTTTTATTTTGGGATTTTCTTTGTGATCTAATCTACGATTCACTAGTTATTATTTTTCTTGTGGTATGTTTAACTTTCAAAGCATGAATACAACTCGTTGTTTCGATTTTAGCATTATGAGTGGCTAAATTCCATTAACCTGAATTGTGAGATCTAGGGTTAGGGTTTGATAAAGTGCTGAGTGATCAAGATTCAAAAGGTGGTAGGAGTTCTTGATAATTCTAAGGTGTTAATTAACGTCTGTTGGTTGTAAACAATAGATAGAACCCACTTTGATTTGCTAAAAAAAGAAATCAAATATAGTGGGAAGTGAATTATCAACAGGGACTTGGAAATACTCTGTTTAATAATCAGCGTTGTAACAAGGATAGTCAACCTAAGGTAAAAGCTGGGTTGTGAATATAAATTCTCTGAGTCTGAGAGGATTAGGTAATTAAATGCTTAAGTAGGTCGAGAGACATTTAGGCATAACTTCGATAAAGATAAATTGTTGTCCTATCTACTGTGAGAATCTTGAACTACTATTAGCATCTGTCAAGTACCAAAACCCCTAGTTAACATAATTCTGGTTTTTCCTAAACTCTTGATTACGAATACTTAAGTTAAAGTGACCAACAATTTATTGGCTAATCTCCAAAACCCCCATTTTATCTTTTCGTATCATCTTTTTGAATTTAACTTGTAGCTATAGTCTGAAATTAGTTTAATCGCCACTCACATTGCTCCCTGTGGATTTGAACCTGACTCAAAATGTTGGGTAAATATATTGACGAGGATCGCCTTGCACTAAATTGAAGTATACGTTGAGCGTTGTCATATCAATAGTCGTAGCACAGTACTTAAAATCATAAGTGATACTAAGATAACTCATGGCCTAACATGACAATAAGAATTCTGAAATAACTAAAAATTACTAATCTAAAAATAATAAATCTGAATAATGAATCGGGAAAATAATCCCTAAGTGACAATATCTGAACAACCCATAAAGCTTGAAAACATAATCTATCTGACTTTCTGAAAGCCTCTAAATAAGATGAATTGCAGGGACAAGGCCCCAACTAAGTAAAATGTCTCAAAATTGAAAAATAATAACAAATAAAATACAGCTAATGGTCGTCCAATGATGAGGACTCAACAACATACTGTAGTTGATATGGTAGCAATTCACATATTTCTTGGATTAGATGTTAGCCATTCGAACGTATATTATAAGAAAATATAATGCAAAGAGAGGTATACGGTTAGTAATTTGAATGTACTAAGCATGTGAGATATGCACCACAGTATAAGCTAAAAATGACAAAAAAGATAAGAGGAGTTGAACATGAACTAGAATTGTAGACTAATCGAATAACCCAACAATAATCATGATACTCAAATAGATAAATATAAAGTCATGTGACGTGTGAGAATAAATTGTTGTATCTACCATTAAACGACATACCCCATCAAAGCTAAATTGGGCCCAATTACTACCCTTAGTTGGATAGGTGTTTAGATACTATTAACTAATATACCCCATCAGAGCTAAATAGGGCCCAATTGGTAACCCTAGTTCGATGGGTATTTAGTACCTTATCAAGGGTACGAACATCGGTTGATGTGGATCTATTAATTTTATGTCCAAAGTACTATAATGTAAACCTATGATGGCAACATATTTCTATCACTTGGATTATCTTAACTTATGTCCTCTCAATGCTAAGTACTACTCCTTACAGAAAGTAAACTGACATTGTGAAATGCTCAATAATATTAATATATTGAAACTGAAAAGCAGATGATTTATATAAAAGCGCCATAAATCATGAAGACTTAAAGAATTATTATTCAACTAACAATATGATATCCTAGGTCATTGCATGTTCATAACCTATCATATTTCAAGAATACAACTATTATGACAATTTTGTAATCTAAGTGAATTCAAAGAATTTTAATAAATCAAATCTAAAACATAGATTTTATAATATAATAGGGTTTATGATCATACACACGTAATGTCACTAAAATTCATAATAAAACTTTGATTACAACTCAAGAATACCAAGGGGCTGCAGTATCAAGGAATTTAACAATATTTATGAACCCTAACCTTTAAAAAATAAAATGAACTGAAGAATTGGGTTAATGTTGGGATTCAATGGGAGAAATTAAACCCATTAAATAAATCCCATATATTTGGAGATAAGAACTCTAAATAAATCTTTAAAATTGGAAAATTGAAGAAGATGAAGCCTAGCTCAACTTGGGGGAAGAAATTGCCTTCTTTCTCTATGTTGAAAGTAAGTGGCATACATTTTTCTGAGTTATTAGAGATTAGGGTAATAGTAAACATATTAATGCTCCTTGAAATACCTTAAACGACGTATTTTCATGTTAAAATAGTGGGAAAAGACTAATGGGCCCTTTTAAATTTGTAACTGAAAAGCTGTTGGAAGAGACGTATATGACCTTTCCATGATTGTGGGTCCAACCTATGTTTTTTGGTGGTGTTCTTTGTTTGAATATGGATGTGATATCTATGAGCATTAAAATACTAGACTTTGTATGATTGTGGAACCTATCTATGATTATATTTTGGTTCTTAGGTTGAAGGTTCCAACCAGGTTAACGTTATGAGTCAAGATCGTACCTAAGATTGGGGTTTCTAGCCATGGTAGTAGTTCCCTCTCATGGTTGTAAGATATTCTTGTCAACTTTATGATTTTTAGGAATTTTCAATCAGATAATATGACTGTACGATCATACAATGTGACCACGTTTGTTGTTTAGCTCATCACAGCTCACTAATAGATAATGCTTTACAAAAATGACAATAACCCTTTACTTTGATATTGGATTAAGGAGAAACTAGATGTGTTGGAAATAGAATTCCCTCAACCGACTGATTTATCCAAAGAAACTTTACTATAGGGACCTCTTTATTTCTCAACTTACAAACCTGACAGTCAAGGATCTTGACAAGAACCTCTTCATAAGATGGACCATCTTCCACACCCGCACTCTTTAAGTGCACAATTGATGTGGGATCACCAATGCATTTCTTTAATAATTAAAAATGGAAGACTAGAAATACTGATGCTAAGTATGAAGGAAGATCTAACTCTTGGGCTACATTATCAAATAACTTATAATCTTATAAGTATGAATATAACGAGGATTGTGATTTCCATTCTTACAAAATCTCTTCACCCTTTTCGTGGGTCAAACTTTTAAGTAGACAAAATCACCAATAGAAAACTAAAATTACCTTAATCTTACATTTATATAGGACTTATGATGACTCAAAGTTTTTTCAACCTTTTTCTAATCAACCAAAACTTTCGACATATCCTTATTAACTAAATTTTGCCATATCAATTTAGTTTCACAAAATTCAAAACAACCAATAAAGGATCTACATATCCTACTATAACACACTGGAGATATAGTTGTTATTATATGAAAACTCAATCAAAGGAAAATGTAACACCGCGATTTTCTGAATTAGAATGCGATACGGTGCTCATTACCTCGAAGGACCACAAGCTAACCCATGACTGATATCTATACCTATAAACTGCATTATTTGTCATAAAATACGGAAACTTGAACATGAAAGGCAATAAGGTTTGAACTGAATAGCATCTAATAATAAAATTTCTGAACAAGGCTGAATAGTACCAAACCAAGTCATAAATACTAAAAATAATAAGATCTGAATATCTAATCTAACATCTAGTCTAAAAGCCTCAAACTGAACTGAATAAGGAGTTGAAGAAACATATCTCTAACTAACTCTATCTAGCAACTGAATAGTACACGTAGCAATAATTATATCATCCTCGAATGATAAGGACTCACTACAAACTCGGAACACTAGAATGGTACTGCTGATCTGGAGCTCGTGCCTCTGAACCTATGGTCTAACATAAGAGAAAGCACCATAGCGAAAATGTCTCAGTACATCTGAATATACTGAGTATACGAGTGAGGTAGGATAAATCCAAAGGGTTATACGCGTGAACAATGCTAACTAATATGAATGTGAGAATACATATATGCATAAACAACTATAACTAAACTCGTGATGATACTGACTACTGAGTTTGAATGATGACGACATGAATTTACTGTTAGTGAGGTACTACGTAGATTATTGACTATTTTTGATAGTTCAAATTATGAAGAACTGGTTTGAATGACTGTGTCTAATAGTCCTGAAACTGAATACTGGTAACGTTAGCTATGACGACTGATATAGTTGATATAAATGTAATGATTGGACTAATTGATATAACCAATATTGAGCAACTGTATCTGACAGTCTAAGTTCTGATGGAACAATCTGAGTTCCATTCTACTTAGAGTAACTAAATTTGAGATTAGTTCCATCTAGCGGGTGATCATAAGTATACTAATAATAATGATGATTTGACTTAGTCTAAGATCAGTCCTATCTAGTGGGTGATTTTTAAATCTAATTATTCTGATACTGATTAATCATAGTTGAGATCAATCCTTGATAATGGGTGATCTTGAAGTCTATTTACAATAATAAGCATTGACTATATCTAACAGTAATGAATCTGTACTACTAAGCTAAGTTGACTGTGTCTGAAAGCCCTAATTCTTTAACTAAAACTGTGGGATGTGTTCATCTAACCAACATTCCCCAAGCTAAGTTGACTGGGGTTCGATCAGTGCCCTGACTGGAAGGGTGTTAGTACCCCACCACTAGTAAAGACATCCATTGTGGAGTCCGTCCTAATCTAGCGGGTGACTCCTGGATTAGTCCTATACATATAAATGTGCTAATGGGTGGCCCCTAAGTATGTCAGTCCTATCGGACGGGTGAATTGATACTAGTGGTATTGTTTAGCGGAGCTAAAATTGAGTTTACTGGATTCCGATGATAGATGAAATATAATGAGTTTGAGGACTGATTAAGTGTACTGAAGTTACTGAGATTTACTATGATTACTGAGGTTACTGAGCACTGAGATTACTCAAAATACTGAACTACTGAGATTACTGAGTTTTCCTAAGTCATATGACTGACTGATTTCTATAGATCATGGCTTGACTTAGAGTATCATGAAAACATGACATGGCTCTAGGCACACAGCTATATTTTTTTGGTACAAGTAATCTTAGGACTCGATAAAAGGAAACTGACACACATGACTTACTTGATCATAGGAGGGAATTTCATACCACATGTATATACTTGCATAGCTTTCAATATCATGCTCATTATGTATTATAACAACAATTCATAATATCATAACTTGGGGAATTTCATAAAGTACATAGGTATTCTACATCTTGTACATACGTGGATTTTGTAAGTAAGCATATCATAATTCCATAAGACTAGTTCATGAGTAATCCAACAGTGTTCACAAGACACATTATCAACATGAATGACATTGAATCATAGAGGCCAATCATTAATCCTTCCCTTAGTCACAATTTAGCTATAATGCATGATTTTACTCTCTTAGGTATTTTATTGAACACCTTACATGCACAACTTAGGCATAGCTATAAATCATTCAATTACTCATCCTAAATAATCAAACTTACATATTTTCAACTTATATGATGTCATAGATTCATAATAACACATAAAGATTCTATCTTGGCATCGTTCAACACTTAAACATGATCAACAATCCATTCATAACATAAAAACCATAATATATAGTTTTAGAAAAGGGTTCTTGAACTTCATGGATGAAAGGAGTCCATGAATGAACATACGCCTACCTTAAAAGGAAACCTTGATGATTTGATGGAGAGTTCTTGGATTGGGAAACTTAATTCTTGATTTTCTTGGAAAAAGTCTTGAATCTTACTTTTGAGAGATGAGTTTGACGGAAACCCTAATCTTGTGGTTAAGAGCATAAGGAAGGGTTTTTGAGATGCTTAACTGAAGAAAAATAGGAAAAATAATGCCTCTTTAGGGTTATAAGTCATGGAAGGTGAATAAAATGACCAAAATACCCTTGCAAAAACAATCCTGAACTGCTGGAAAAATATACTTGACGCCATCCTTGACAGGCCGTAAGGTCCGTGATAGGCCGTCATGGATGGTCATCACAAAAGGGGTCCAAATTCTTGATTTTTTGCCCAGGGCTCACGACGTCCTCAAATATGTCATCAGAATGTGACGATGTCATAAAAAAGGTCACCATAAACGTGATAGCCCTTCAGAAACATCGTCACCATTTTCCAGCTTGACATGCTGGAATAAAAAAGGGATAACTCTGTCTCTGATATTGGATTTAGGTGAAATTGGTATCATTGGAAATATAATTCAATTATATATCTTTTGATATGTCAAGATCTCAAAAATTTCAAGAATAATGAGAGATATGTTCATTTGAAGTTGACTATAATAATATCCTTCTCAAGAATACAATCGGTAAAGAATATTTTGATTCGTCTGATTGCTGGGAGTTATTTAAAGCCTTAATATACATCTAACTTACTCATAAAACAATAAAAAAACCATGATGTACAATGCATGATCTTGGTAAATGTCTCTAATATTGGTTTGGAATTTTCAAGGTATTACAATGACCATCCCAACTACCTTTGAAATCAATCATACATATTCTCATCATATCTTTTAAGGTTTGAATAGTCCTCTCTGCATGACCATGTATCTGTAAGTGTGAAGCTATAGTAAGATTAAATTGTGTACCAAATCCCTTTTGAAACATCTTCCAAAATTGAGCACCTCTATCAAAAATGATAGTCAAAGGGACTCTATACAATTTTACCATCAAACCGACTTCATGCAATTTCACTAACTCTTTAAGGTAGAGTTTATCATAGTCCTTTGTTGAATCTCAAGTGTTAAATAACATATACTGAATTGAGTTAGTTATTCATTCCAGGATAGACCAAAAAGAATTATGTTATCGATGAGTATGATAAAATCCTATAATAAAGTCCATATTTACCATTTCCCACTTCTAATAAGGAATACTGATGTCTTGAAGCATACCACCAGGTCTTTAGTGCTCAATTTTAACCTGCTAGAAATTAGGAATCTTAGCCATATATGTCATGATATTTTTTTAATGTTGTTCTACTAATAAAATTCCCATATATCATGGTGGATCTTAGTGGATCAAGGATGAATACAGTATTAAAAATCATGAGCTTCTACTAGTGTATGTTGTCTTAAGTTATCTACATTAAAAAAAACATAATCACCCCTAATTGTGAAGAACATAATTTCCCCCTTGGGAGAAAACCTTAACATTTTGACTCTAGGCTCGTTTCTTTCAACATAAGCAAAATAGGATCACTATATTTCTTTTCTTTCACCTTGGCTAACAAAGAGGATTCTGAGCTATTGTGAACTGAAATAATACCTTTGGCAAAATCAACTAACTAAACTCCCAATCTAGCCTCTTATGAACCTCACAAACCAACTCTTTCTTTGCATTCTCTACATGAGCAACACTTTCCATAGTTAATATAGTAAGAGCATCAACCACTACATTGGCTTTACCAAAATGGGACAAAACACTTATATCATAATTCTTAAATAACTCAAGTCATATCCTATAACAAAGATTTAGATCTTTCTAACTTAACACATATGGAAGAATCTTTTGATTAGTGAAACTATCAATATGAACCCCATAGAGGTAATGCCTCTAAATCATTAAGTAAAAAACAAGTGCTACCAACCCAAGATAATGATTCAGGTATTTCTTCTCAAAAGGCTTGAGCTATTTAGAGGCATATGCTATAACCTTGTCTTGATACATCAACGCACAACCAAGTCCAACCCTGGAAGCATCCTAATAAACCACAAAATTATCCAAGCCCTTGGGCAATGTTAAAATAGGAGCGGTGGTCAGTCGAGTCTTGAATTTCTAAAAACTCTTCTCACAAGCACCAATCCACTAAAATTTGAATTTCTTCTTAGTCCTCTAGGACATGGGAAAATCAATGAAGGAAAATCCTTCAACGAACCATCTATAGTAAGTAGCTAAACCTAAGAAACTCTTGATATTAGATAGAGAGATGGGTGTCAATCAGTTCCTTACTACTTCGGTCCTTTGACGATTAACCTGAATGACTTTACTGGAAATAATATGAATAAGAAATGTTACTGATTTCAACCATTATTCATTTTTGCTAAACTTGGTGAATAACTATCGATCTTTTAGATCCTGTAAAATAATTCTCAAATAATCTGCATATTCATCCTGAATTAGAGAATAAATGAGGATGTAATTAAAAATAATCATGAAGAACATATCCATGACACCTTACATTTTTGGGCTAAACTTTGAACCGTTGTTCCAATATGTGTAAACTCTAATACCATGATTTAAATTTGGATACATGTATCATGATCTTTATCCTAGTGTGTGTAGTTCTTATGAGTTGAAAAATATTCATATGAGTAACTTAGAACTAAGTAAGCTAACAACCATTGATTCAGCCAAATTTTGGTGTTAAATTCCACAAGGGTTAACTTTAAATGTTTATAACTTTAATGTACATGGAAACCAACGAAATGATATATAATTTAAATATCCTTCCAACAATACCAATTTAGCCTGAATTCAATACCCGAGCGAAAAGTTATTGCCTTTTTTATGTGAGAAAGTAAGGGTCTGTGATTTGGTCGTGGCATGGTGATATATCAATGAGATAAGGGGAGAGATGCATTTATCTCTCAACATGATAAGGGATGCGATGATGAGCTTATTACCCCTCTATTTCATCTCTTAAGGGTCATGTGGCACTTTGGTATTTTCCCCTAAGCCCTAAACGTCCAAGGCACGAATTATGACACCCAAAAGGGCATTATTTCCCCATCTTCTTCAAATCTACTAATTTAAAAACCCTACCCTTTTATGTATGAACAAATTTTATGCTTTTCCTCTCAAGAACACAAGGATTCAATCTTCAATTTTAAGATTTCTTTAACAATCTATCAATTAAGGTATGTGGGTTTTATGAACAAAGATCCTCTTTCATTGTTGTGACCAAAACTTAATTTAAAGAGTAAAGTTAAGGATTATCAATTAGGGTTCCTTCCCAATTAGCCATATTCTTGATTTATTATATTTCCATGAGATTAAAGGCTTTAAGTTCATCAACATTTATATATATCCATGTTTTCTCATTAATCTTACATTCAAGCCATGGTACTAGCTTTATTATGTAAATTATGGTTCTATGTGATTCAAACAACAAACATACATGTCATGGTTGGTCAATACAAATTCAAATTATTAAACTCATGTGTTTATCCCTATAAACATGATTACCTTTTCAAGTTCACTTACTTTTATATTGTAGCCCATTGATTTCTTGTTGAATCCTTGAATTACAAAAATTAGCCATGTAACCATGTTGTTTTCCGATTTTTTAAGATATTCCCATGTTCAAGTTCATAATCCTTATATTTTTGATAAAATGTCTATGTTTTGGGTCTTTGAACGATGATTACATATTCAGTATTTCATGCTTGATATTATATTTTATAAATCATTCAGTGCTGGTGGGTTATGAACACCCAATACCTTATTGTTTTACATGATTTCAGTATCTTACTGATTTAAATTAAACCATGAGTATTATCATTCAGTCACTTGTTATGATTAGACTATGATGAATAATGTCAGTTATATGTTCAGTTGAATTTAATTCAATTCAGTCCAGTATCAGTGTCACTTAGTTAGAAGTAACACTTAGCACCAAGTAAACATATATATGGAGTCTCCCCCACCAGTTAGGCATAAGACAGTAGTAGTAATCCCTATGTTCAAGACCGACAGCACCACCATAGATTTTGAGGGGTCCCTTATCAGTTAGGCATGATACCCTTATCTTTTGGGGCTTTAGCTCTGCCTTATGGATCCATATTGTCTGCCAATGTTAGTACCCTTGGCAAGGTACCATCACCCTTCTAACTGGGGATACAGGTATAACCTCGATAGATAATTTAGGAAATATCAGTTATATCTAGCTCCTACAGTCGCAGCATAATATTTAGAGTGTGTCAGTCCAAGTTTTCAAGATCAAGCTTTTAGATATTAGTTATTCAGTTATTCAGATCATGTCAGTGTATGTTTATGTTTTTCCTTGTATTCTCAATTTTTACATATACATGTTTTCCACTTCCCAAATTGAAATTTACTTATTCTACAAAAGTAAAGATTTAAGTATGGAAGTGTAGTGATTCACCAGCTTATCAAATTATATTTGTTACTGATATTTTTAGATACTTCATATTTAGTTTATTTTAGTCTCTTGCTGAGTGTACTTGCACTTAGAAAGAATGCTTTAAGATTATGCATCTATTTAGCTTTACTTATTGCATTTACACCCACTCACTCTGTACATTCCAGAAGTAATGATCTTGATATATGTCTATGTGATACATTATCTCATAATGTAGGTACTAGTTGTAGCCTACACATTTTAATCATATTGTTGCAGCTTCCATCCAGCAAGTGATAAGTTCTACTTATTCGAGGACTCTAGCAAAATATTGTTAATGTAATTTATTTTTCATATACCTATGTATTGATTAGAGGTAGTTAAAGGTATGTCCCAGCTATCTATAGTCAGTATAGTAGAGGCATCATAGACAGTCAATCAGAGTCATTAAATGTAAATTCTAGTTCTCTCTTTAGTTTTACCAAATTTTAAACTTTATATGTATTGTATTATATAGATTATGTCATGATTATATTTCAACATGACAAATTTATCTATTTTATATATTCTAAATTAGTTTCTCAAATATTATGCAAGTTTATGGGCTAGCTTAGGATCACTTGTGGTTTTAAGCCCTGTGTTACAACTAGGGGCTAGTCTTGGTTCGTGACAAACTTGGTATCAGATAACAAAGTTCAAGTGTCTAGGATGTCTATAAAGTTATTTCTAGTCGAGTCTTACAGAACAGTATTAAGTCGTTTGGAATTTTCTTCGAGAGGCTACAAGGCATTTAAGTAATATTTCCCTTATTTCATGTATCAGATCATGTAGCAGAAGAGTCCTCTAAGAAATTTATACAGATTCTTATCTTACTCCATTAATGTCAACTTTCCCTTATATTTGAGCTAATAGAAATAGTCAATTTTAATTTCATACCGATAGAATTTTGTCAGACAGTCTCCACTATAAAGTTATGGGATTGCATGCAGACTTAAGAGTATCTGATTAGTTCTTACAAGATCTGAAGTTTGTAATATGTCATTAATGATTATGAAAATCATGCACTAAGATAAAGTCACATGTACCCTTAGATCCCTTCTTAGAATCCTGCGAAGCATATGACTGAGAGTTAGAAACATGAACCCAAAAGTTTAGTAGTAGTATAGTGGGGTTAGTGTTATCTGAAATTACTAGATTATGTATCAATGGAGCTAGTTTTACGAAACGTGAACAAGTAGGCTTGAAACAGTGCATGCCAGAATTTAAGTTTATTAATTTAAAAATTTAGTTTGATGATGTTTGGCATGTTAGTATAGTTTTAATTCTCATGGTTTAGGGAAATCCGCGTTAAGTGTTAGAATTTAAGTTTGAATCTTGGTTAAATGAGTTAATAAAATGAAGAGTTGAAATTCTAGATGTTGTGAACTCATGGTATGGTGATACTCATGAACATTCCAAGTTATTATATGATGATTGTTGGGGATATCGAAAAATAAGAGTTTTATCTTAGAAGGATGTACTAGCAGTGGCTTTTACACTTTCAGGTGTAGTATTTCAGGGTAATTTTGGTGTATATATTTATTGTTATATCTCGAAAACTATAGGTAAATGGTTGCAATTCAATTTAGATCAAGTGAAGGGGTCCATAGACTTTGAGTGATGGATTTAAGCTAAGGGTGAGATGATAGAACAAGTAAACAATTCAGGCTCTCATATTCTAGTAGTGATGCCAGTACGATGTAGAACAATAGTAAGGAAGGATGTTTCCTAACCTATTCTTATCCAAGTGCAAAGTTTTGTACTTTAGTCATCACAATATCTACTCATGCTTTACAAGTCAACTCCATGATTACAGCTCATATTCATACATTTTCTATAAAAATCATGTGCGCTTCTAGTTTCTAGTATGAGGAGTTTCCGCTCACTCAGCAGTACAAATAATATTCCATGAAGTTATGAACTCATAACACTGGTCATGCAACTCATGACTCATGTACTCATATTTTACCATATGTTAAGTTCAAGGTACTCATGTTACACTCTTAATGGTCAATGAGATTCAAATTATGTCCCGTATGTCCTCGGTTTTGATATCTCAAATGAATTTATGCTTTATAGACTCTATTTCCTAGGCATTAGTTAAGTGTCCAAGTTATGCATAATATTCTTCCATGCTTGAAGATCTCATGTTCTAACATTTCAGTGACCTCTCCTTGTGAATTGATATTGGTGATGAACAATTGTTTAGATGGGAAAGAATAAATATTTCTTTTTAGGGAAATATTGTTATATATTTGTTTTATGTAAGGTTATAATTTTGAAGGAATATTGAGGTAAATCTTTTGTTATGTGTCATGGATATCTGAAATTTTATGTGTGTTTCTTGGGTATAGTTCATGGAAGTTGTTATTGATAGAGGTTTAGAGAATATTAGAAAGATTCTTTTATGGGTGTTTGTTTAGAAGTTCATATGTGGTTATAATGATAGGCTGGAATATCATGTTGGTATATTATATATAAGTGGAAGAATGCATTGTGCATTAGTGAATTACTACTAAGATTGAACTTAGTTGCTGAAGTGGTAAGAAGAATTATTCTTGAGATCAAAGATGTGAAACACACATAAGGTTTTGAATTCATGGTTTAGACTAGTATTATGGTGCTATGAGAAGCACCTTGTGATTTCGAGTTAGGATTGAACATGGTCATGGTGTGTATTTTAACTAAGACTTAGGTCGAATCTTGGAAATTAAAAGTTGCATCGACTAATGATAACGCTTAACTTACATGTCAATTTAAGTGCAAGGCGATCGTCGTCAATATATTTACTCGACTTTGGAGTCGGGTTCGAATCGACAAGGAACAATGTGAGTGGCGGTCAATTTATTTCCAAATGATAGATATAAGTTAAATTCAAAGAAATGGTACAAAGCAATAAAATGGGGGAGATAGATTTCTACACTAATGTTTCTTTTTGGTTTTGCTTCTATAAATTTAGGGCTACAAATAATTAGAGTTCTAAAAATTATGCATATATCATGGGATTATGCTTTAGTAAGAGAGTGACATGCGGGAGTTAGTCATCAACAGCGATTTAATAAGTCAAATATGGGAAGGCCTGGTTATAAATTTTGATGCTAGTCTTTCAAAAAAACACCAAACTTTCACTTATTGATTCTTTCACCTATTGATTCTTTCGAATACGTAATAGGTGTGTTCAACAATTTGTTACCACAACCTTAATCTAGGCACCCCTATTTCTAGGATGATATCCATGGCATAATTAACCTCACATTCACCCTTATGTCTAAGATAGTGAAAATTTACCAAACTACACACGTAATTATCAATCATTACTTTTGAGTCCCCATTCCTCTGTTGAGGATGATATGGATTCCTAAAGTTCACCCGAAACCTTTCTTTCGAAGATGGCCATGAACTTTCTAGAGCATGGAGCTTTTTCTCATCATACCTAAGTGGGTATATGGAGATTTCGCCCATCTAATCCCAACCAAAATAGTATAGCAATGATAAAACCCATAAATATGAATTACCAAACAGATGCTAAAAATAAAAACCCCCACACTCTTAAACCCCTATCCATACATAACCCCAAGAGGGAGATTTAACAACACATTAGAAAACTAAGCATAGATATACCCATAATATCCATTGAATTGAATTGTTGAAGATTTAAGTAAATGTTATTTCAAACTTAGCTCTCCCACAATATGAAAAATGGAAGTGAGAAAATCATCCACTTAGAAAGTCTCCAATGTATTCTTCACCAAAAATTTATTTAGTATTTTCTTCTCCTAAAAATGGAATCTACGAACTATAGTAAAACTAAAAACCTAAAAAAAGTTGGGGAAGATGGAATTATTCATAATGCTAGGGTTTGAGTCATTTTTGTCAAATTAGGATCAACACCTGCAATTATAGTTTTTCCCTTGGGCTTAATTCCTCCCTTAGACTGTGATTGTGCAACTCTGTCTATGACCGCAGCCATGCGACTGCGGTTTACCTCCGCTATCGGGATTGATTGGCCATCCTTGACTACCACGACTGTGATCAACAGATTGCAACCACGGTACCTGAGACTTTTCTATTTTAGGTCTTCAGCTATACTTTCTTCCTCCCTATTTTATCATTTTGAGCTCCAATCCACATCCTTCCAACCCTTTAACTTTATGCCTGCAAGAAGTTTATAGTACTGCATCTAATTGCAATTATGTCTCAATTACTCATCCATAACGAGGTAATGAGCACAAATAATGAGTGCGATTGAGTGGTAAACTCACCACTCAACAACACTCCCAACTTAAAGAATTTGATTGTCCTCAAGCAACACTACCTCTTATTATTAGACACGGTCATTTAAGCCTAACATTTATTCCTTAAATATCACAATGACTTTAACATTAATCGCAACTACAAATAGCTCATTACCCATGGGATAAGCTTACTTTGCTATACCCCTCCATATAAAATACTAAAACCAAGACTATATAGGACTTCAAATAGTAATAAAGCAACCAAAACAAATACTCTAGAAGTGACTCCCTTTTGATGACATATAAGCTATACTCCATTTGCCTCATTACCAAAAGGTAATAAAATCACCTACCATAACTTGTTTCACATGTCTTCCTCACAATAAAGAGAATTCATTACATCAAGATACACAATATGTAATAAGTTATTTTAAGCGCATAAACTCTCTTTCAGACAAAATAAATCTCAATGCAACAAATATTATACCATAGGGTTGCCCAAAGTTCAATCGCCACTACAAAGAAAGTAAATGGTTGGAGATCTCGAAGGAATTCCTAGGTTTGTAATGTTGGTTTAGTTTAGGTCAGGATATTGTTTCGGAACAACATGGCTACTTCCCTTCCTTCAATGTGAACAACACACTTTTCAATCTTTCTCTTTTATTAGTGGCCACTTTTCTTTGTTTTCTCCCTTTTCTCATGCCTACAATTCGCTTCCTTTGTTCACCATCATACTTTTATCTCTTTATCTTGACCTTTTCATTCAATTTTATCCTTTATTTGATCCTTTCTTTTTCTAACCATTTGTTTACATCACTTAGACACTTTGGAATTCAACTAACACTTCGTGACCTCAAACTTCCTTCCATCAAATTTTCCACCCCAACTTAGGCTTTTAGACTTAAGTTGCATTTACAAGTTCAAGAAGGGTATGGTTCAAGAGAGGGATAAAAAGAATGGTTCACGACTTGTAATGCATTTGCCAAAGAAGGGTCCAAAAGCTTAAAGTGGGTAGCTAGGAATTTCAATTAAGCATAGGAAGGCTTTTTAGGCAAGAGCTGGTTCCAAAATCACAAAGGTGACCTAAGGTTATTTCTCCAACCAAATACAATAAAGATTAGCTTTGAGAGACTAATGAGGCTAGTTTTAGATAACATAAGTATATAAGAGATTAATGCCAAAAACTCAACACACATGGCATACAAAATTCGCAAAGGGGTTTCAAATATCACTCCCACCAGAGACAAATTTAGAGTATCTAATTCTACTAATAAGTCAAAATTTGTGAATCCACAAAAACAGAAATGGATTTTTCAAAATGTCTCTCACATCCATGCCCTTGATTTTTGTAAATTTTTTGTACACATGGGAGTTTTTTGTTTCGCAAAAACACCAAGCATAATTTGTTAAACTATGGCTACAACTAAATCCTTTGTCTCACATCTTGGCTCAAAATAGGCCATCTAACAATATGGCTGCTCAGACATCGGCAATGGTGAATAAAGTGACCCCAACTAAACAAATTATAATCTACAAATACTCAAGCTTCCCTTGCATTAATGACACTTAATGCTATGAGTACTTATAATTTCCCCTACACCTATGTCTCAAACCCAAATAGGGAGCTTTACCATTAAGAATTTCATCACTTAATCGGTCATAGGGCAAAGCTAGTCGTGCATACAAAATCACTGTAAAATTAAATCAAAAGAAAAGCATGACAATCAAAAAAACATGGGAACATTCAGAGTGCCTCAACAATGTAGAATTTCCCAAAACAGTATAAAAATAATATCCAACACATCAGCTGAATATCATGTTAAATAACTAGGAGCATCCCTAACCATAAGGATGCAGTGTCCTCAATACAAGTGCAATCAAGTGAAAGTAAAAGGGTCTCCCTGAGTATGCATCACGAGCTGCTCTCTCCTATTGTACCTTTATCCTTACCATAATCATCTGTATTTTACCACTCACCAGTTACTTTATCATGACTGTCAAGTCTCAAAGAAGTGAGTTTGGCATTAGGCTTCAGAGTCTTCCACAGGACCTTAACCTCTTTCCATATTTTGTTGAAGAATTTATCTTTTTTCTTCTCTGTCTTTAACATCTTCTCATGTGACGCCTTGAGTTCTTTGTGTGATGTTTCCAAGATTAAATAGGTGCTCTCAAGGCTAGCTTTTACAGAACCTTGTTTCTCCTATTCCTTCTTGTTCTCCTAATCTTCAATGGACACATATTAATGTTGCCGAGTAGATAGCTCCCCTGGTCCTTGAGAAAAACCACCTAATAGTTCTCTAATGTCCCTAACATCAACACTAAAATCATCCAAAGGCCCATTGGTGTATGGCCTACAAGATTTAGGCTCCTCAGCTATTGACTAGTTTGAGTCAACTTTTCTTTTCTTGTTGTGCCCAGGTTAACCTTTACCCTTTATTTTGAGGGACGCGATGTGGGGACTTGGTTTCATCCAGTTATTAGTAAGATAGTACTCTACTCCTGCTTTTCAGCATAGTTTAGTAATAAGAGAAGGAAAGGGAAGAAGTGTACCACCCTGAGTATTATATTACCTCAATTATTCAAGTACAATCATTGCCCATATTTAGATCAATGCCAATTATCAGGAAGGCTACCATGCGGGCACACAACTCAGTGCCAGAGGTCATATGGATGAATGGTGAGACTCTATTACAGATAATGTAAAACTAGATTCCTGCCTCTACTGAGAATTTCTGTATGGAGATACCTTTCTTTGTAGCATCCGAGGAAACCTCTTTGTTTGGGCATTAAACGTTGGCCATCTAGGTTCATGGCTCGTGGTCCATTACTTCGAAGCTTGCCATGGATGCATCAAGTAATACATGAACTTTATTAACATATTGTACTATAAAATGCACATTCCTTCCCTGAATCTTCATTAATGTGTTTACAAGAGAGATAGAACTCAAATTTGCATAAAACTGCCGAACCTATTGATCATTTGCCTCACAAGGGTCCAGGATAAAACATGTCCACCCAAAAGTAGATAGCCTATCAAAAACCCTTGGACACTGTTCTGGGAGCCTGTTGATGCACATACCTCTCTTTAACTATAGTTTGGCTCTCAGGAGGTCGTCATCATACTTTTTTTGGCATTCACTGGCCATGAATCGGATATGGTTCTAATATTATATTGAGATTCTTAGACCCTATAATCAATGTAAACTCAGGATAAGAGTAGTGTAATGACACCAGTAATATGTTAGACCAATGAAATATACTTATGTGGCAGTGTTATGGCAGTTTCAGGGTCCATTAATGGATTGTAAAAATTTTGCCATCAGCCAAAATTTTCTCTAGGTCTGGAGAACGTGATTTACCTTCGTGACTACGGTGGTGCGATTGCGGTCATTGATACCTCGATCGCAAAACGAGAGACTATGTATGAAAATTTCTATGCAATATTCACAATGTAATTTTTTTATCCCAAACCTATTTCAACTAGGAGCGGTAGCACTATAATCATTAAAGTCTATTCTAAAGTGTGATGATGGCCCCTCAATTTTAAAGAAATCAAACTACACGCATTGGGCATTCAATCGAACACATGGAGTATGCTATTTCATTAAACTTTTAAGGCTTAAGCTTGGGTACTCAAGATTTCTCTATTAGTGTAAACCAAATATAACAACTAACCACTGTGAAAGTTACAGTCACACGAGTAACCAAAAATACATGTTAGGACTTTTTCTACACTACACGTTCTAAGAAGATAATTTTATATGAAAACCAAAGAGAGTTTGTCTACTTACCGATTTAGATGATGTAAACTGGTGAATTGACATTTGGTTATGCAATAGAACGCCCAAAAATTGAGGGAGATTTTGAGAGAAGATGGGAAAGGATAGTGTGGGGGGTAGATAATGAAATGGATGGTCTTTTTAAATTGATTCAACTCTGATCGAGCTCGTAGTTCCGCGATCATGATCATTCGACCAATGCAATTGTGGGAACATGGACCGCAGTCACAATAACTGAGACCAACAAATGAGTCTCCTGCATGTCTTACTTAGTCTATTTGACAAATTCACACATCCCATCTTTATAAATTCAGCCAAAATGTCTCTAAGAACCAATAGTTTATGGACTATGCATACACAGAAATAAGAATAAAAATCAATTCTACTCTATTTTGCAATAAAGAAAAAGAATATGTTCCACTTTTCATGGCATGATGGGTTACCTCATATTTAGCGCTTAGTTTAACGTCGTAGCACGATTCATCCACTTCTTCTGTTTATCTCTTTACTTAGAAAATTTGAATCTCCATCCCAAATTTTGCTCAATATGCAATGATTGGTAGAGAGAAAGAAAATTCAAATCTTCCAAGAGAAATCTTGGAAGATGTGGTAAAATGGAAAGAAAGCTTCTATCTCTCCATTTTGAATACTTAAACCTTTTACCTAACTTCACATCGATCTTCCAGATTAGTTCCACGGGTAAAAGAGTTCTCTTCAATAGGCCATTCATTGTACATCAGATATAGAGTTAATTGGCCATTGATGGATAGGGTTCCATGTACTCCCTTGGAATAGCAAACTCTAAAATATAAGGGTCGGACTCCGCTTCCCCACAATCTTTCATTTGTTCAAATGGATGTATCCTCACGACATACCCTAAGCACAATTTTGCAAAGTTGTTATAATGAGGTTCAACCCCTAATTTTGGGTTAGCCACCTCTAACGGATTTTACCCTTAAATGAGCTAGAGCCATCATAATAGGTTTGCTTTTACTCTTTTCTTGACTCTAATATCATTTCTTTTATTTTGTATTCTTCTTTCTCAGATGAGTTGGATTTTTGGGAAGTCGCAGAGGATTCATTTCTACTAAAATCTACATCATATCTTCGTTTCTTTTCTTGACATATTTCCTATTAGGGAATGAGGATGGTAATGATAGTTCCAAGCTTTTACTCTTCGTTGATTTCCCCCATCTTGACCTTTTTCCATCATATTACCTCTTGTTGTATAGCTTGTACATTCTCCCCTATTACATCCACCTGATCCAAAATAGTTTGAAGAATTAGTCAAAGACTAGAGGATCCGATATGTTGCTCTTGCTCCTCGTCATCAGAAGACCTATCAAACTCATACAAAGAACAATCAACTCCGTTAGTATAATGGGAGGAGGGGGCAAATGGAAAATCACTCTAATGTCCATCTCAAACCTTACATAAAGAACACTTATACTCCTTATAGGATTTAGATGGTGCATCCATCTCTCTCAAGGGAACATAGTTATAATCTATTATGAAGTGTGGTCAATCAAAATATGGACATGGATCGTTAAGATAGGACTTCCAACTACCAACATCAAATTTGTTAGAAGATGCCATAGAGAAAATAAAAACAAAATAAAATAAAAAGCTACCTACCAAAGAAAAATCACCAACAAATATTTCACAGATTTTTAATTCAAGCAAGTAACAAAAATTTTAAACTAACTTAATATGCCAAATTGTTCCTCGACAATGGCTCCATTTTTGATAACAATCAACTTAAACGTCAATTTAAGTCCTCAATATATTTACCGAACTATGAAGTTGGGGTCGAATCCACGAGGAACAATGTGATTGGAGATCCAATTAATTCGAAATGATAGATATAAATTAAATTCAAACAAATGGTAGAATGAGATAGAAAGGGGGAGATTCAAACAAATGGTAGAATGAGATAAAAAGGGGGAGATAGGTTTCTACACTAATGTTTCTTTTTGGGTTTTCTAGAATAAATTTGGGGCTATGAATAATTTGAGTTTTAATAATTATGCACAGATCTTGGGATTATGCATTACTAAGACAGTGACATGTGGGACCTAGTCATCAACATCAATTTAGTAAGTCAAATATGGGTAGGCTTGGTAATAAATTTTGATGCTAGTCTTTCAACAAAACACAAAAGTTTCACCCATTGATTCTTTCAAATACCTAATAGGTGTGTTCAATAATTTATTACCACAACCTCAGTCTAGGCATCCCTATTTCTAGGATGATGCCCATGTCATAGTTAACCTCACGTTCACACTTATGTCTAAGTTAGTAAAAATTCAGTAAACTATAAACATAATTGTCCATTATTACTTTGGTCACCACATCCCTCTTTCGAGGATGATATGGATTCCAAAAGTTAACCCAAAACCCTTTTTTCAAAGATGGCCTTGATCTTTCAAGAGATTGGAGCTTTCAGTCAGTAAACTCATGTAGGTATTTGGGGTTTTACCCATCAAATCCAAACTATAATAGCATAGCAATGATAAAATCCATAAACATGAATTACTAAATAGGTGCTAAGAATAACAACCCATACACTTAAACCCTTATTCACACACAATTCCAAGAGGGAGATTTAGCTACACATAAGATAAATATTCATAGATATACCCATAATCTCTAATGAATTGAATTGTGGAGGATTTAAGTGAATGTTACTTCAAACTTGGTTCTCCCACAATATCAACAATGGAAGTGAGTAAATATTCCACTTAGAAAGTGTTCAATGTATTCTTCACCCAAAATTTATATATTATTTTCTTCTCCTAAAAATGGAGGCTATAAACTACATTAAATGTAAAAACCTAAAAAAATTAGGGAAGATGAAATTATTCAAAATGCTAGGGATTGAGTTATTTTTGTCAAATTGGGATCAAAACGTGCAATTACAATTTTGCCTTAGGCCACGATTGTGCATGTCTGGCTGCCTGTGTGGTTTATCTGTGTCACCATTATTGATTGACCATCCTTGACTGCCGCGACCATGGTTGGCAGATTGCGACCGTAGTTCCTGAGGCTCTTCTATTTCAAGTCTTTAGCTATACTTTCTTCCTCCTATTTTGATCATTTTGAGCTCCAATACACATCCTTCAAACCCTTTACTCTATGCCGGTAAGAATTGGATATTAGTGCATCTAATCGCAATTATGTCTCATTTATTTATACATAAAAGGGTAATGCAAACAAATAATGAGTATAATTGAGTGGTAAACTAACGACTCATCAACTAAGCCCTAGTAATTTTTACAGCCCTATGTTCCTTGTTAAGGAGTTATAGCCATGTTAAGATTCTTTACTTATATATATTATTCTGATAATGCCCAGAGTTATTAAAGAGTTATTATTCTTTTCTCCCTAATATTATTAGAACTCCTTAGGAAGAGTGTTGAATAAATACTCCAGTTGAGTTTAAACTTTTTGTATGATTCAATTTGTATAGTAAACAATTAAAATAAACAATCATACACATAAGTTCCTTTGGTTTTCCATATTTCCATCTAGTCATACTATCCGAAGTCTCATGAATACGGATATTCATGAGGTATGTTATTCAAATCCATGCAAGTTATGTATCATGTTTAAGATTCATCTATGTAGTTACGATTTAGTTCATAAGTGTTTAGTAAATGACCTCAATTTTCAATGTATTTTAGCTCAACTAGTGTAGTATCTCTTGTACGATCTTAGTCTCATTATCTCATGATTTGTGCATACATTGCATTAGTTACCACATCTCGATTCTATTTGTATGATTTACCATGAATATTTCAAGAAAGTTCTACACTCTCAACATTAATCAACTCTTTATAGTACGTAAAGCCAAGTCATCACAAAAATTAATTTCTTGATAGAGTTATAATGCTTCATCTCAACTATATCCATCATTAATAAACATGTCATGTGTATATTATTCCATACTTATAAGCTCCAACAAAGTCCTATCCATCATCTGAGGACGAATAATTCCATAGAGGAGATAATGTAACACCCAACATTTTTAGGCTAGACTGTGAACCATTGCTCCTTCCTGTGTATGCTCTAATTTCATGATTTATATTTTTAATACATGTTCCATGATATTTATCCTAGGGTGTGAAGTGTTTATGAGTTGAAAAATGTTCATGAGAATCACTTAGAGCAAAGTGAGCTAAGAGTCTTTGATTCGGGTAAATTTTGGTGTAAAATTCCACAAGGGTTGACTCTACATGGATATAACTTTTAACATCTGAGGGATATTTTATATAAATACCCACCAAAGGATATCTAATTGAATTATCTTTCCAATTACACTAATTTTTCCTTATTCTGATACATAAGCAAAAACTTATGACCTGTTTTGTGTGAGGAAGTAACGGTTCGCGATTTGGCCATGGCGCATCGCTCTCACAAAGAGATAAGGGGTGTGATTCATTTCTGTCTCAAGTTTATAAGTGATGCAATATGGAGCTTATTCCATCTCCACTTTAACTTTTTAAGGGTCAAGGGGTAGTTTGGTCCTTTCCCCTCAACCCTAAACGTTCAGACATGAATTTTAACACCTAAAAAGGAGTTATTTGCCCATATTAATCAAATTAACTCATTTAAAATATCACCCTTTTCCCCATGAACAAAGTTTATGATTTTCCTCTCAAGAAAGTAGGGATTCAAGCTTTAATTTCAAGATTTTTGCAAGAATCCGTCAATTAAAGTATGTGGAGTTTATGAACAAGGATCCTCTCTCATCCTTGTGCCCAAAACATACTTTAAATATTAAATTTAATGATTTGTAATTAGGGTTGATACCCAATTATCCATATTCTTGAATTTTGATACATCCATAAGATTAAAGGCTTTAGGTACATCAAGATTTACTTATATCCATGTTTCCTCATAAATTTTACATTCAAGCCATGTTATTAGATTTATTATCTAAATTATAGTTCTATGTGATTCAAACCTCAAAGTCACATGTCATGGTTTTCAACAAAAAGTCAATGTTTTAAACTCATGTGTTTAGCCCTGTAAACATGATCCCCTTTTCAGGTTCACTTACTTTAATGTCATAGACTATTGATTTCATGTTGAATCCCTGAATTATGAAATTAGCCATGGAACTGTGTTGTTTTCCCACGTTTTAAGACATTGCCATGTTCAAATTCATGCTCCTTATATGTTGTATGAAATGTCAATGTTTTGGGTCTTTGAACCATGATTACATATTATAGTATTTCAAGATTGATATTATATTTTATGAATCATTCAGTCCAGTGGGTTATGAACACCCAATACGTAGTTATTTTACATGATTTCTATATCTCAAATGATTTAAATTAAACCATGAGTTTTATTATTGAACACTTGGTATGATCAGATCATGATGAACAATGTCAATTGTATATTTAGTTGAATTTAATTTAGTTCAGTCCAGTATTAGTCTCATTCAGTTAGGAGTAACACTTACAACCGACTGAACATAGGGATGAGATCTCCCCCATCAGTTGGCCATGAGATATTACTAGCAGTCTCTAGGTTTCAAACCTACGGTGCCACCATAATTTTGAGGGGTACCTCATTAGTTATGCATGATACCCTCGTCCTTTAGGACTTTAGCTTAGCCTTGTGGTTCCATATTGTCAGTTAGTTTTCGTACCCTTGGCAAGGTACTAGTTCCCTTTTAGCTGAGGTTATAGGTTAGACTCCGTAGAAGATTTGGGGCATATTGGTAATAGCTAGATCCCATAGTCTATGTACAGTATTTAGTGCATGTCAGTCCAGGTTTGCATGACCAAGTATTAAGACATTAGTTATTTAGTTATTCAGATCATGTCATACTTTTTTATGCTTCGTATTACATCCTTAGTTTTACATACTAATATTTTACCACTTCCTAGCTTCAGTTTTACTTATCTACAAAAGTATAGATTTTAGTAACGAAGTGTAGTGATTCACCGCTTATCAGATTATATTTGTCACTTATATTTTTTGATACTTTATATTTTAGTTTATTTCAGTCTCTTGGTGAGTATCTTGTACTTATCATGCGTGATAGAAGATTATGCATCTATTATCTTTAACTTATTGCATTCACCCCTATTAACTCTATACATTTCAAAAGTACTGATCCACATATATTTCTATATGCTATATTGTCTCATAATGTAGGTATGTTATAGCCTACATATCATAATCAGAATGTTCCAGCTTCCAGCTGGTAGGTGATGAGTTCTCTTATTTAGGGAACTCCAGTTAAATGATTTTCATGTACTTTATATTTATTATTCCTATCTATTGATTAGTGGTAGTTGGAGGCATATCCCAACTATTTATATTAAGTATAGTGAATGTTTCGTAGACAGTCAAACAGAGTCATGAAATTTAAATTTCAGTTTTGTCTTTAGTTTTATCAGATTGTAAACTTTATCAATGTTATATTATCTAGATTATGTCATGATTATTTTTCCATGTAGTAAATTTTTCTATTTTATATATTCTAAATTAGTTTCTCGAATATCATGCCAGTCCATGGGTTAGATTAGTATCACTTGTGGTTCTAAACACCATGTTATGACTAGGGGGATTCTCGGGTCGTGATGATTCGTTAGTCCTAAAGACACAAAGACAAATTTGAAGTGACTAATAATGTGAAGTTCTCTAATTCTAAGATATTGATATTCAGATCTGAGGTCTATCATAGAGAAATAATTTTCACCCTGAAGTTGGTCAGCCAAGTCATCAATCCTGGAAATAAAATACTCATTTTTAATTGTGTCTTTGTTTAATTGGCAGTAGTAAATGCACATTCTAAGATAACCTTATTTTTTGTGCAAGAAAATAGTGGGGGAACACCATGAAGAAATGTTGGTGTTGATAAAACCCTTGTCTACGAGATCCTTCAACTATTCCATCAGCTCCTTAAGCTTTGCTAGAGCCATTCTGCAGGGTGGAAATTAAGTAGGTTGGGTATTTGGTAGAAGATCTATTTCAAAGTTAATTTACCATTGAGAAAAACTCTATGTTGATCTTCTGGAAGCACTTTTAGGAAATCCTTTACAACTAGAACTAACTCAATAGTTGAGGTTTTAGATTTTTAATCTTTAACCCAAACAAGATGATAGCTGAACCCTTTAGAGATTAACTTTCTAGGCTTAAAGTATGAGACAAACCAATCCATAGTCATTGAACTACTACCCTTCTACTCTAGGACAGGCATATTTGGAAATCAGAATTTGAATACTCTCTTCTTACAATAAATAGAGGCATGACAAGAGTGTATCCATCTATGCTAAGAATGGTATCAAAATCCACTATGTCTAACTTTATAACGTCAACTTACGTGACTTTCTAGGAACAGTGTCTGGACAATTTCTATATACCCATCTAGATATGACTTAATCATAAACTATAGTAGAGACTGAGAAAGGTCTAAAAGAATTTTAGGATTGACACAAAATTCTAAAGATGTATAGGGAGTTGTAACAAAAGTGTGGCTTGATGAACTGATAATACATAAACATGAATATAAAAGACCTATAATGTACCAGTGATTAAATATGGAGAACCTTCCTAATCTCATCAGGTTTGGAGAACATAAAATCTATTATGGTATTGGTTGCCACCTACATTAGATGAGGCACCATTATGAGAAGGTAAACCTACTGTAGCCTCTGACGTATTGGATTGAGTCTACTGATGAGCATCTCAATCAATTTGATTGGCCTATGGGCATTTCTTCAAATGATGCCCTGGTTTTCCACACCTAAAATATTCTCTAATGTCGGCCATGCACTCTCCTTGGTTATTCTTACTACACCCCTTGCAAACTGGATTAGAAGGCTTGATAGTGACAATTACCTAGGACATAGATCATTATGCCCTATCCCAATACTCTTGCCTAACTAAGGTAGGAGAGCACTAACAAAAGTTGAGGTTGGAGCTGAAGATTTGTGGCAGGGGTGAGAATGATTTCACTATGTGACCTTTCTTAAGAGAAATTAAAACTACCTATTCTTTCCCTGTTATGTTGACTTTCCTTCTTCTTGACATTCTCTACTTGAATGTTTAGTGAAAGAACCATCAACCTGGATATGCGAATGTCCTTAATAAACATAGCAGTCCTACACTCATTGACCATATGCTCAAAAATACCAAACATAAACTTACTGTTGTACCCAAGCGCACATGCAAGTGTACATGGTCTCACCAAGTAATACAATGGCCTTAAATAAAGCCAAATAATGATCCCTCAGAAACTTGTGTTGACAACTTATCAAATTCTACTTCAACTATTGAGATAAAGTAACCAAGAGAGTTTTAGGGTTGTAAACTAAAAGTAAAGTAGCTAATGCAGAAAAGTAATGACTTTGGACAACTAATAGATAGAGATCAGGGGTTATGGTGTACGAAAAATCAGACTACACCATTGAAATTCATTAGTTTGACTACTTATCATTTTTGTTGATTAAAAGGGTTTATCGTATTATCCTTATCTCCCGACCTCTAATCGTCTACCTAACTTGGACATTACAACTACATCATTGAGCGGGGATGTAATAATTGATTTAGATGAATGAATATATTATCCTACATGTGAACTAAGAAAGGATTCTAGGTATATCTCTATCCTAGATGCTTATTCAAATTCCTTATTTTATAAAAGAATAAGAACCTTACTTTATTTATCCCCACATTTTATCTTCCTATTCCCACTCACGAGATCATAAGGTCAACAATATATTTATTCTAAGGCTAAATACTCCTTAAAAAAGTTAATAAAAGGATAAAAAAATAACCAAATATGATAAAGAATCAAAACAAACTCAATTCAAAGAGAAAGTAAACATTTTCTTGGACTTAACCCCGAAAAAGGGGCTTTTAGCCACTCATGGTCATAGTTGTAATCAATACTAATAAATACATAATAAAATAATTTAAAAATCTAAAGTAAAAGAATAAAAACCCTAATTCATGTTTTTTCCATCCCCTCTCCAAGTTTAAAAGCCGTCCAAGGTGTCTAGCATTATGTTGACGTGTCCTATTTATAGTAGGACAAAACTTTCAATTTTTGTACTAGGCCACGTCACGGGATTAATATATCATGTATACCTCTGAACCACGGACTTATCATGGATTAATACTATTTAGGGTCCCTTAAAAATATCCCTATGTATGTCACGCACCCTAGGGAATTTATTTTGGTCCGTAATGCACCATGGACTTCCAAGAGTTTCATTTGACGTTAAATCTTGTCTTGGGCTTTCGTTGATCCATTCCAAGCCCTTTTGTGTTGTTTCCACATGATTTTAAGCATGTATATCCTTCATGTATCATCATAATAAACTCACCAAGAATAATATAGCATTAAATATAACAAACTAGAGATCAAAACAACACAACATCAACGACTCTGAACTAGAAACTTAAGCTAAGAATAATAGTTTTGCGCATTTTGATCTTTCACTTAGTGTTGACTCTTGACTTGATTCAATTGGACTT
The DNA here is from genome assembly GCF_002878395.1 of Capsicum annuum. NCBI lineage: Eukaryota > Viridiplantae > Streptophyta > Magnoliopsida > Solanales > Solanaceae > Capsicum > Capsicum annuum. The sequence continues at coordinate 96,055,922 of NC_061115.1, forward strand.
TAAAAAATATAAAAAAGTTTTTCCACATATAATTACTCAATCATACCAGTATTAAATCATTACAGTCACTAGAGTCCATTGCGATCAACTAGAACAACACCTAGCTCAAGCTAGTAACACTAGTTTTCTTATTTGAACTCTAAGTGACCAAATTAAGTACAAAATTTTGAAATACACCTTAAACATTATAATTGAGTAACTACACACTTCGATATTTATATATATCATCATTTACTCACTAAGCACCCTAGAATTCCTCAAAAAAAATCTAAACAAGCCTGGATAACAACACTAAAGTGCATAAATCTACATCAGATCATCACCCCACACTTTAAGACTTCTTCATCCTAAAACTACTCTTTACTCTAAGAATCTGAGGTGATTCAATAGTTATACTACAATCAAGACACTTAACCTAGTACCACAATGACCACATAAAATGCAATTTTCTACACTAAGCATGTTACATACATAATTGACATTTCAAGAACACCACTCAAAAACATCCTAGCCTCAAGAATTGACTCCCCTAGTTAACAAACTTATGTATGTTGTAAAATCAAATAAATGATATAATTCACCCAACAATAATAAAACATGTTCCCTCAGAATAAGAGAGTTACCCATAATCACTCACATAAATGCTATTTTTCACAAATTAGGCACGAGAATCAAATTTGGCTCACTCACAATGAATTCATAAGTTACACATAATGAACCATAAGATTTCCCTTAGTGTAGCACTCAACTAATATCAGAATGATGAAGCTTAGGATCAAATAGTAATTTAATGGTTTTAATGTAGGCTAAGGGACGATTGGGAACCAATTTGGCAAAGAATAGTGACTATCTTCCCTAAGCGCTTCAATACATCACATTTTTCAATTGAGACATATATCTAACACCAAACTTACACCACTTTTATCTACCCACAACTTTTGTAGCCCCAACTCATTAAGCTCATTAACATATATGATAGTTGTAGTATCCTATGTACACATCATTCAATTTTACCCTTCTTCACACCCATTGTACGTTACACCTTATGATAGCCACAATCAACTTATGTAATTGCCTTAGTTTAGGTGCATAGTTTCCAAGGAGAACCAGGGGTAAAATAGGTTTATTGCCACACGACTAGGCTAAAAGTGAGAACTTCTTTAGCACAACTTTCTATAACTCCCAACAACATAATAATTTTTACAAACAAATAACCTCACTTTAGGGCTTCAATTTCTGTAACGACCCCAAATCACCTCCCGAGATGCCACACAAAGTTTATGGCTACAAGTAGCCCCAAGCTAACCGTTTAAGTCTATTACTACATATAATAACTCAATTCCAGGTGTAATAAACAAAACACTAGTACTATCATATCAAATGATAGGAAATATGAAGAAATTACTCGATCCAAACAACCATAAAACTTGAAATATCAACATACTAACAATCTGATAACTAGTCTAACAAAGCCTCTACTACTTAAGTCTACAAGAGAGAAATTGGGACAAGTCCCCAACAAACTCAAACTGGACTGAAAGCAATAATATATCTACTAATAATATTGAAATGCCAGAAGATAGATCCTCGAACCATGACGACTCACCACTAAGGGGATGTAGAAAAACATCAGAACTCACTGACAAGGCTGGGACTGAGCACCTGAACCTATATTATAATATAATGTAGCACATAGACGTATATGTGGATCAATACTTGGGAATTTACTGTGTATATGGGGGTGTATACATTTACAGAAAACAATATCCATACTCTTTAATCAAATCATGCATTCAAATATGAACGAACCACATAACTTGAATACATCTAGAAGAATTCTACACATGGAACTAGGAATTCTATAACTCTTACTAGTAGAGAAAACTACTTTCTTCTTGGGAAAATTTTATTTCAAGAAACTATTTTGAAAATCTTACTATTAGGGAAAATCACATATCTCAAAGCTTTAGGGAAAATATTCTATCTCAAGGGAGGTTCTCTTAACTAACATAAACCAAGCGAGCTACATGAAGTCCAACGTCTGGTCCTCTGAAGAAAGAAACCTCACATAAAGGAGAGGTGTCATACTCTTACCAGGGAGTACAACCTTAACTCAGTGATCACTTATCTCGGCCTCAGGCCCATATATCTCAATCCTATTGTGGCACGTAGTTCTAGTGTATAAAACTAGAGTAACTTACCAAACTCGGTGCTAAATACTACTCCCTTTTAGTTAGCAACGCTCATCTTATGGAAATTCTCTTTAAAAATAATCTCCTCTTTCATAAAGAACCCAACTATTAAATCTGTAGTCTCACATAGTCAAGTGGATTTCAAAGCTACTATGACCATTAAGGTTAAAACTTTCTCAATAATCTCAAAGTACTCAAATCATGGGTGCTTATAGCACAAAAGTTTATGAAATATGAAATCTCAAGTAGGGCTTAGTGACCCATAATCAAATCTTAAGTTAAGACTCATGAAAATGCATTCTAGATATCATATGGACTCATAAATCATATAGAAATCTGGAATTTACAGCAATTTGTCTCAAAATCTCAACGTACTCATATACTTCAAAATCTAGATCATAGAAACCATTAAATCTCAAGGAATAGCTATATAGGGTATAAACCCAACTTCAATTTCTTAAGAAAATATGTAAAATCATGCTATTTGACTTTTAATCCATGGGAAACATCCAAATCTTACAACCAATAAGAACGGGTGAAAAATCCTAATTCAATTTCATGAAAACTATCATAAATTGCAGAAAACTTATATTTTTAAATAAGTATTTGGGAATAAGGGTAAAAGAATTACCCTTGTTCAAAACCCCACATACCTTAGATTGTGTTATTGGATATACAAGCTTGTCTGAAAGTCTTCCTCTTACTCTTTGAGAGAGGGTTCTTGAATCCTTGAACTTGGGGAACTCAAATCTCAACTCAATTTATAGAATCTATGGTGAGTTCTTGAATTTTTTGGAGAAGGGTTTTGAGTTTGTTCTTAGGAAGAAACCCTAGCCTTTGGATATTTTTGGGAGATAATGAATCTATCCTCCTTGTTTTGAATATATCAGGGCATTAAAAGAGAAAAGACACAAAAGATCCATTTAAAAATGACTTAAAAATACTGACCAAAATTTATGATGGTTGAAGTGATGGTCCATTGCTAGTTTGACAGTCCGTCAGATCGTCCGTCGCACGTTGGTTAAAAAGAGGCCACACTGCCTTAGTTGCGATGGTCCTAGCGACGGTCCGTTATCTTGGATGTCTCACTTAGGCCAGAAGAGGGAGTCACTTCCTTGGTTGCGATGGTCCGAGTGATAATCCATCGCAAACTCAATGATCCGTCAACCAGTCCATCGCACCTGGGTGATTCTGATAACACTCAATAAAACGGCCATTACTTCTCACCCCGATATAGGATTTGGATAAAATTGGTATTGTTGGAAAGCTAATTCAATTCTCTACATGGTTTAAAATATTTATCACTTGGGAAGTCATCCCTTAGTCTTCTAAAACATTAAACTCAACATAAAGAAAAATCTGAGGTATTAAAATTTCACCTTTCTCCCACTTGAATTTTCAAATCCTTAACTTAATAAAGTTTACACAAAATCAGTTAGAAGCATTGATCAAATTAAAGTCACTCAATGAAGAGGATTAGGATACATATGAAGCTCTTAAAGAAATAGCTAAAGGCTCAATAGGGTTAACTTGGATTATGCATAAGGGTAGGTAAAAGAAGGTATGTGACATTGCTATAACAGAAATACCTATACCATCTACTAAACCCACTTTTTTAATTTCACATTACTCACACACCAGGCAAGTTCTAGACATCACATGAAATTAGGAATATACTACAATATCACATCATATGGCACATACCTAACTTAAGCAGGATCATCATAGACTCTCTACTAAAGAATCACCTGACTTCAACATTAAGCAAACAAGAAAAAGATTCATAACAATGAGCTAGGAGGCTAGAACGTAGCAATTCATACAATCAACATGCATGTTATAACCAAACACTTACATCATAAAGTTAAATATAGAACCAACAAGAAAATCTTATTTATTCCTAACACAAAAACATTAAAATTACCCTATAAGTGGGAATTCCCCCACCCCACTCATAAAAATCTACACTGTTCCTAAAGTATACTTCAAACTAGAGGTAGAAATAATCCATAAGGCCTCTGGGTCTAGATAGTAGCATCTTTACACATCAAGGGTTTCTGGGGACCCCCACACTTAGTCTTTGCTATGATCCTTAGCTCAGGTTTTCTGATACTCAGACTTCCCATTAATATGTGACTCGACATAAATAAAAACTAGTTAAGTAAAACTAAAATATTAAAAATAAAACACACCTTAACTTGGGTTGTCTCCTAAGCAGCGCCTACTTATTTTTGCGGCATGTCCAAATTTCATTTGTCCTCTACTTTGAGGTTATGAATTACACCCCCAACTTCATATCCATCATTTTACTTCGCTCATAGGGTGGTGGTAAAAATATTACGAAATTGAGTAATAGAATGTGCATGGTAAACCACTTAGCCTTAAAGTGAGATGTATTTTAATGTTTCTTATCTGGTGCAAAATTATGAATATAGGATTCCTGTCCCTCCTCTTCAAACTCTACCACTATTTTAGATGATTCCACAGACAAGACACAATCTAAACATATTGTAGAAAAGTTATTTGAGTGAGGATCGACCAATAGCACTTCAAAATTGACACAATGAACAACACCCTAACTCTTATTCACCTTATCAATCTCAGTCTCAAGAGAAAGATGATAACTAAATGGCTAATAATATTGTGTTTGTTCCACACATAGGCTAGTATACTTGGTTTCCTTACTCAACCTCCATGGAGATGGTTGTGATGGAATCTCCTTTACCTGTTCATCAATTTTAGGTTTTGAGTACGCAGACTTCGTCAAATTATCAGTAACTTTATCTGCATCTTGTTAGAGAGTCAACTATACATCTACCTCCTTAGTTGTCTTGGGAGATTCTTCATTCAACACTTTATCATTCCTCAAATTAATAGGCACTACTTAGGTAGAAGAATCAATGTCACTTGGAAAACCATTTTGAATCCTGGTATTTTCTACCTACTACATCTACCCATGATTCTCCAATTGCTTTGAAGCTACCTACTGGTTCTTCATGCCTGCTGCCAACTATGTGTAAGATGCAAAAATTTGTTTCAGCATCTCTTCAATTTTGCTAGTTTGAGTCCTTGCCTAATTTTCTTAAACCTACAGCTGAAACTGCTGCTACTGGTTATTCCATGATTGAATTGGTGGATGAGTCTACCATATTTAATTGTAGATATTAAAATAATATGGCCATTGATCATAGCCCATAAATATTTTTAAATCGAGATTGACAGAACACATAGTTGTAGAATGGCCACTATTACCATAAACTATACACCAACTTATGGTCTGCTTCACAGATAGGATAACATCCTTATCATATTATTAAGGTCATGTCCACGCACATCTATCAAAATCTTGACAAAAAGCCTATCAATGGGGTACCCAACAAAAACAATAAGAATCATCATCACTCGAAAACAATCTATCCCAGGCAGACATATCAAAAAGTATAAGAAAAAAAAGAAAAAAATTAAATGAAACTAAGAATAAAAACTAATAATCTATGTACAACTCAATATAACTAAACTAAAAACATGATAGTTGCATAATTAAAAGTCCCCAACAATGGCGCGAAAACCTAGTGGTGATCAAGTGCACACACAAGTGTACGTGGTCTTACAAATTAATACAAAGGCCTTAAATAAAGCCAAATATCCATCCCTCAGAGTCTTGAGTTCACAAATTATCCAATAATAGTTTAACTATTGAGATAATGTATCCATAAGATTTTTAGAGTTTTTAACTAAAAGTACAGTAAGTAATGTAGAAAAGTAATAACTTAGGACAATCAACAGATAAAGACCCAGGGTTAAGGCTTACAAAAAATCATACCATGCCATTGAAATTAATTAGTTAGACTACTTATAATGTTTCTTTATTCATAGGGTTTATCGCATGATCATGGTTTCCCGACCTCTAATCATCTACATAACTTGGACATTATAACTAAATCGTTTAGCTGGGATGTAATAATCCACTTAAATGACACAAGATATCATCTTACACATGAACTAATCAAGGCTTATAGGTATATCACTATCCTATATTATAATTCAAATTCCTTATTTTATAAAAGAATAAGAACATTACTCTATTTATCCCCACATTCTATCTTCCTATCCCTCTATCCAAGATCACAAGGTCGACAAAATATGTATTCTAAGGTTATATAATCCATAAATTATTTTATAAAAAGAATTAAAAAATAACCAAATATGATAATAGATCAAACTAAAATCAATTCAAATAAAAAGTATACATGTTCTTTTCCTTAACCCTGGAAAGGGAGCTTTTAGCCACTCATGGACATAGTCGTAATCAAGAAGAATAAATACATGATAAAATACATTAAAAGGCTAAAGTAAAAGAATAAAAGTCCTAATTAAAGTATTTTTCAGACCCTTTCCACGTTTCAAAGCCGTCCAAGGAGTTTAGCATTATGTTCTTGTGTCCTATTCATCGGAGGACAAAACTGTCGAATTTTGCACTTGGCCGCATCGCGGGGTTAATTTTGCGCGTCTATCTCAGCCATTTTCTCTTATCACAAAGACCAACTATTTTGGGTCCCTTAGGAATCTTCCTATGTATTGCATAAGCCTTATGGTTTTTTCTTGGTCTGCTATGCACCATGGACTTCAAAGAGGTCAATTTGATTTCAAATCTTGTCTTGTGCTTTCGTTGATTATTACAAGACTTTTTGTATTGTTTACACCTGATTTTAAGATTTTATATACTTCATAAATCATCATAATCAACTCACCAAGAATCCTATAGATTCAAACACAACAAGTTAAACCTTAAAACTACACAACATCCAAGATGATGAACGAGAAACTTAAGCTAAGAATACTAGTTTTACCCCTTTTGATCTTCCAACACTATAACAAAGTTTCCACACATAATTGCTCAATCATACCATTAGAAACTTATTACACAAAGTAGAATCCATTGCGATCAACTAGAACAATACCTAGCTGAAGCTAGTAACAATAGTTTTCTCATTTAAATTCTAAGTGACCAAATTAAGTACAAACTTGTTTGAAATACATCTTAAAAATTATAATCAAGTATTCAAACACTTTGATTCTCATTTAGATCATCATTTACTCATTAACCAAACTATAATTCATCACAAAAAAGCTAAATAAGATTTGATAACAACACTAAAGTGCATAAATCCACCTTAGATCACATATTCATGTAGGACATAGAGTCAACAACCATTGTTAGAGCATGTTTTTCCAATTGAGTAAACTTAAGAGAATACTCCTGCACACTTATAGTACCCTGCTTCAAATTTTTAAATTCCTACACCTTGGACTCTCTTAGATCATGTTGGAAGAACTTGTTCAAAAAATACAACAACAAACTCATCCCACTCTATCGTTTATGTATAGGCACCCCTAAGCCACTAATTATAAACGATATGCTAATTTAGCATTTTTAGTTGGAGTGATATCCATGATATGTGTAACTTCTTAAATACTATCCAAGAACATTTGTGGATCCTTTACATATTTAGACCCAAAGAATATCAAAGGATTTAGCCAAGTGAAGTCTCAGTCTCTGGTCGCTGTTGTATTCACTATTGGCTAGGCTAATACAATAATTTGGCTGGTTATTTTTGGTGTTCACAGACTGAGCAAAGTCTATGAAAAACTCCCTTAATTTTGAATGAGATATATGTTTATTTAGAGGGTTCGCTAGGCTGGTGGTGGTGCTTGCTGATTCCCAATATCATTATTATTTCCACTGCTCCTTCCATTAGTTCTCTTTCGAGGAATATTTTGTAAACATGTCAAGAACAATTTTGAAGATGTTTTTAATAGATTTCACACGATATGAACATGAACGAAGTAAAAACTTTCCCAAAATATTTCATGGCATCTCACTCATAAGTGTGGCGCGCTTCACACCCGTGAATAAGACACTATTAAGCGTTGTTTTCCGACACCCTAGGACACTTTAAATATAATTCTATCATACCATGTTTGTCATGACCCTAGATTACACCAAGTTATAATACAATGCTTAGAGTCACAAGTGAATCCAAGCTAACCCATGGTCTGACATAACACTAAGAATGCTGAAAATAACTGATGCAGGAATAATTAACCCGAATAATGAGTTGGGTAATTTATCCCTAAGAAACAATATCTAAATACACCGTACAGCTAAAAAACATAATCTATGAGACTAGCTGAAAGCCTCTAAATAAGAAGAGTTATTGGAACAAGCACCAAGCTAACCCAACTTGTCTAAAAGTAAAATAATTATAATAATAAATGAAATATTGATAGAGGTACTCGAATGATGAGGACTCACCAACATACTGTTGTTGATATGATGGGGGATCATACTATGCTTGGTTTTGGTGCTGAGCATTCAAACCTATATTATAAGACTAAGAATAAAGAGAAGTATGTTGTAAGTACTTTGAATATACTGATCATGTCAGATATGCACCATACTATGAAAGCTGATAATGTTAAAAATAACATTAGGAGATGAATATGAACAAAAATTATAGCTAGATGTGATAACCAGGTAATAATCCTTAAATAACATAATTTACTAAAATAGCTTAATACAAAGTCATATGAGGCCTGAGACTGAACTGTGTGATCTACTATTACTAACTTACCCTATTTGAGCTAAATTAGGCCTGATTAGTAACCCTACTGGATAGTGTTCAATACCTTGAGAAGGGTATGAACACTGGTTGTTCTTGATCCACTAATATAATGTCCAAATAGCTATAAATCAAACCTATAGTTTTGATATGGTTATAGAAATTGGGTTATCTTAACCCATGTCCTCTCGGCTCTAAGTAATTCTCACAACTGAAAGTAAACTAATATACTAAAATGCTCAATAATATTGATATTCTGAAAATAAAAGGCAGATGCTTTATCCAAAAGAACCCTAAATCATTAATACTAAAATAACGAGTATTAAACTAACAATGTATGATAAACTAAGCCATCAAGTTTTTATAACCCGACATCTATGAAGAATGCAACTAGCATAAAAATTTTATGATCTGAATGAATCTAAAGAATTTTAATAGTGCAAGTCCAAAATCATGGATTTCACAATAAATGTATGGTTTATGATCATGAACATGTATTTATGCTGAAATTATTAATAAAACATGACTACAACTGATTAACTCAAAGGAATTGAGATATCAAGGAATTTGACAACATCCGTGAACTCTAAACATTGAAGAAGGAATTGAACTGAAGAATTAGGTTAACTTTGGGACTCAATGAATGAAAGGAAACCCATTGATGAAATCCCACGTACCTCGAGATGATAACATTCAAGAAATCTTTGAAATTATAAGCCTAAAGAAGATGACCCTAGCTCTACCTTGAGGAAAGAAATTGCCTCTTTTCTTTGTGTTGGAACTAAGGATCTAATATTTTTCTGCATAATAAGGTCTTAGGGTAATATTAACCTTAATTATTAGACTTTAAATAACCTAACAACATATTTTTGGTGTTAAAAGAGTGGGAAAATACTAACGTACCCTTTTTAATTCATAACTGAAAAGCTGCTGAAAGAGACATACAGGACCTTTCCATAATCGTGGGTCCAACCTAGGATCACGGGTGGTAGTCATGGTTGTGAGATGGATGTGAGATCTTTTAACATGATCATATGAGTTTTGGTACTATCATTGGACCTATATATGATTGTAACTTGGTGCAAAGGTTGAAGGTTCCAACCAGGTCAACTTTAATAGATAAGATCATACCTAAGATCGTGATTTCTAACCAAGGTCATGATTCCATCTTATGGTTTAAAGGTATACATTTAAACTATAAGATGTTTGGCGGTATTTTAATCTAACAAGACTATTTTACAACCATTGTCGCACAATGTAACATCTTTATGGTTTGGCTTATGACATCTCACTATTGGATAGTCCATCTCTAATATGGCCATAATATTTTCCTGCAACATCAGATTAAGTCCAAACTTGATATCTCCAAATACTTCAGGATATATAAGTTATTCTTGTTTGACTTAGACAATAGCGAGGTAATCCTTATGGAATCAATTGGTAAGGAAATTTTTGACATGGCCTCGAGCTATCTTGTAGCCTTAATACATGAATAAATAACTTCCCATACTATCAAAATGTGATGTTTTATCTTAAATGTACATAAAGAATGGTTCTAATCTTAGCTTGAATTTTTGGGGTGGTGTAGTAGGGTACATTATAAGTTATTTCATGACACTAACATAAAGAATTAAAGAGATTCTAAGATAAGGATACTCCCCTCAAACCCTAACACTTCAAGTGATTTCATGACTCTAACATAAGGAATTGAAGAGATATCAAGATAAGAAAACTTTTCTTTAACCCCAATATCTTCATGGATTTTATCAAACTAAAATAAATTATGGTAATAAAGTGATAATGGTACCTTACATACCATGGCTGGTGGAAAAACTTTGAGAAGAAGGTTGAGGAAAAAAATTGTTCAAAATTCTAGCTTAGTTTTCTTGACACCTTGTGTTTTGAGTTGGAGAGAGGATAAGGAAAGAATACCATATTACACTAATTGTTTTTATTTGAATAAAGAGGGTTTTAAGAGATCATAAGGATGCCTAAGAGTTGGAGGATAAAACTTCCAAATGAGTTAGCAAGTGCTGAGGCATACAAAAAATAGTTGGGGGCACTACCTTAGGATATTTGGGCAGTGACTCCAAAGGCCACACTCACCCTTCTACCTATGTTATGTAGAGATGACTAGGGAACCATTTGGGCATTGCCGTACTAAATTTCAAAACTTTTGGTTTATTTGTCTCCCCTTATTCACCTGTAGTATGTACACATGATCTAATGCTAGTTTCTAATATATTATTGGACCTGATAATCTAATTTTGAAGTACCAAAAGATGTATGGGGTCGTAACATATAACTTAACATATGAGATGCTAAAAGATATCCCTCCCTCAAGGATTACTCATCTGTAAATGAAGGTTACAGATATGAGGAATATCTTTTATGAAAATAATAATGGGTCTAGTCTCTCTTAAAATATATCTTCATTAATGAGAGATTTATTAACAAAAGGAGTTTCATAACAAGCCATGAGAGAAATAAATATTAACAATTAAAAAAGAAAAAGAGACTTAACATAGACATGACATACATGAGTTTCATGAGTCATGACCATAACAATATAAGACATGAACTCAAAGAAATCATAGCACAGATTAAGATAGTTACTTTTAACATCATCTCCTTAAGGAGTGAATAGGTAAGGATATTTAGTCATCATATTTTCTTCAGCTTCCCATGGAGCCTCTTGAACTTTCTGGTTCCTCCATATTATCTTCACCAAAGCAATATATTTGGTTCTTAACTTGTGAACCTTATGATCTAAAATCTCAACAAGGTCTTCCTCAAAAGTCAAAAAGTATTTCACCCCAAAACTCTTCATAGAGAACATAAGTTAGGAATCTCCTACATACTTCCTTAAAATGGATACATAATACACTGGATGAATGGAATCTAAATCTACAAGTAACTCCAACTCATAAGACACTTTCCCAATCATCTTCAAGACATGGTAAGGGCCAATGTAGCTTGTATTAACCTTTACTTTATTTTTAAACCATTGATAATGATTAAATACACTCTAGAAAGGAATGTACATAGTCGTTATATGATATATTTACCCAAATCAATGTGTCGAGATTGTTCCCACT